>NW_028301569.1:2745000-2747500 GCF_042242905.1 Orbicella faveolata
GATTAATTTCATTGTTTCATCCTTTTCAACACCTTCTGAGGACGCGGCTATAAACTTTATTTATGATACAGCGGACTACAGAAACAGTGTAACTTGTCTTTTAAGGTTGACAAAGAAGGATGAAGAGCTGAGGGTTCTCCGAGAAGAATTAAAAGAAATGACGGCAAGGTGGTGTACAGTTGTCAAAAATATTTGATACCATGGCATAGAAAGTACAGCTAATCAGAATACAAGAAAGCCGTTGTTTACTCGGCGATATTACACCCAGCCTTCTCATAGTGCGCTGCGTGTAGGTCTCGTGTGTATACGAAGTAAATACCTCGACAATACAATTGACAAGTGGAATATTCCCTG
Organism: Orbicella faveolata; assembly: GCF_042242905.1. Lineage (NCBI taxonomy): Eukaryota > Metazoa > Cnidaria > Anthozoa > Scleractinia > Merulinidae > Orbicella > Orbicella faveolata. Next base: position 2,745,355 of record NW_028301569.1, read on the forward strand.
GTTTACCACTCTAAGCGGCGCATAACTTGTATGTAGGACTATTTAGTTTCTGGAAATGTGAATGGTAAAAGTTTCCTAGTCACATGAAGCGCAGATGTGTTTGGTATCATTTTCGCTTAACTTGTCCAACATTATATTACGAAAAGTCAATCACCATGGTGTATTGACTTTTGACAAATATGCTGTGGTGTAGCAAGACTCATCTGTTCCTGGGACAACCGTAAGAGATGACAGTGTTCCGCAACATTTAGTTAACCTGAGCAATATCTCCATGCAAAACGAACCAAACAAACTAGCACAATAAAGCTCTTAGTAAACCGACGCTCGGCAAATAAATTAATGCATTTGTTCTCGGTCAAGGAAGCAAAAAGAGACCCAATTAACCAAACAAATGGGTTTTCTTTTGTACAATTTCTACAGGACCAATCACAATACCTTTTTCATCTTGAGCCAGGTTCCCATCTATTCAGCCTCATTAGTAGTGTGCTTAAAAAAAATAACATGCTACTTACATTTATTTTCTTCAAGGCTGGCCTCTGCTTTTGAAAAGCGATTGAAACACGACCAAAGAAGAGTAGAGAATACATTAGAATTTAACACACCTACTGACATAGAGAAGGATTTCAGTGACTTCTTTGACGGAGAAAGGATAGATGCGTGTGACGTCATCGAGTCCACTCTGCACTCTGAGGAGGAGACTGACGTGGAAATTTACTATCCAAGATTAGCTTGTATAATATTTGTGGTAAGATGCCTTTAAACCAAATTTTGACCCTAAACCGTAACAGGGACGAAAAAGCAAACAGACAAACAAACAAGCAAATAAAGGAAAAGGAGTACAGAGGTAAAAAGTGCAAGGAGAAAGGAAATAACGTAAATTATCACATTAGTTCCTTCCCCTTTGCACTTATGACCTCTGTACTCCTTTTCGTTTACATTAGGAGCTTGTGAAACGTAGCAATTGGCGATATCGTTGGCTCTTTGCGGAGAAGAAGAAGATGGCCTTCAAATACTGCAAAATTTCTGAGTGGAAAAAACGTAGAAAAAGCGCGAATGACCTCACATTTTTTGGAAAATTTTGAGACCTCCACAATGACGTACTAATTACCGTCTTCCAAGTGGGTGTAATACTTCCTCAATTCACCAATAAATGTGCATTGCTAACTATTCAACATTTTAAAATTTTATTGAACAAAGACATGCGTACATCAGAGGCTACGAATTGGTTCCTCATTTTATGACGTCAGTTGTACTGTCTGTAATAATGTAAGCTGTAGGAAAAAATAATATTTCGGATTTTTAAAATGAAACTTTAATTACAGACAGCTTACGAGCAGGTAAAGGAAGCAAGAGAAGCTGCGTGTGATATGTTTGCAAACGTCACAAGATGGTTAATTGATGAAACTCCAAGGATGGGTCAGGAGCTCTGCTTCTCAAGAAAGGTTAGAGACCAAACGTTTAACAGTATCCGCTAAGGAGAACTCCTGAAATCACCATTCGAAGGAAGAAAAAAGGTGTTTGAATGACACGTAACTGTAGCGGAAAATTGTCTTTATGCATTAAAAAAACAACAACAACAACAACTGTTTAGGAACAGATAAAAAAATCATGCTTCTCTGTGTACAGAACACGAACAGAGTTCACCCAAATAGCTTTTAGGAATCAGGACCTCTTAGCTAGGCATTGAGGCTCTTCCGACCTGGGTTGAGTATTGAGTTTTTTTGCCCTACCAAATCAACTGCGGTTGTACAGTAATAACCTTAACAATAATGACAATAAAATAGAATAATTATAATAAGAGTATCGCCTGAAGTCTGACAATGTTTCAAAACTATCCATTATAAGAGACGGTGCAGTCTTGCTGTGTATTTTAAGTGAATAATCTTGTGTCAGCCTATTCGACTTGTTCAGTTTTGGATGTATTTTCTAACCTTATCATAATTTCTTTTTTTTTATCTCAAAGAAAGGGGAATTTTCTTGTCATTTTCCGGTCAATATTGGAGATTTCCTTGGCAAAAAGGACATAGAGATATCTAGAGATGTTCTTGATGGACTGATCCTCTCGTTAAAGCAAACCGCGCACTTGTGCAACCTTGACTGCTTCGAACACGTACGTAGTATTGTTTAATTCTCATTAACAATTAGA
>NW_028301569.1:2750000-2845000 GCF_042242905.1 Orbicella faveolata
TTGTGGCAAGTCTGGGTTGAGTAATGCACTTTACCGAACTATGAACAGAAAGTCAGTGCTTCGGGGCTTTTTCAAGGAATACAGTAAGAATATTTTAACAATGTAAATAGGAAAAATAATGAGTCAGCGAAAAAACAAAAAGTAAATGACCAAAATAGCTAAGAAGCGATCATGGCAACGTGACGCTTCTTCGAGTGAAGCTGACCCGTGCTTGCCTCAAGTTGCAATGTTAGAGAAGGGCAGAAAAACCGCCCTTTCCTGTTAAGAAATACGCTAATTCGACAGTGAATTGTTCTGATCCTGGAAATAAGTTATTTTGCCAGTTATTTGGCGTGGTCTAAACCGCTATAGTGTTTCCTAGTCTAGACGAGCCCTAACCGGACTGTAAATTATAATTTAAGGAAGCGCTTCGCTGATACTCTTCATTTCGATAACTGTTTGGAAGACTTGACATATTGCTTGTTTTCAGTGTCACGCAATTCAAAATAGCTCAAAGTAAAAATCAAAACTGGTCAATAGATAAAGTCCAGAATCTGGGAAATGAAAGAAGGTAAATATGCAAAGACTCTCGCCAAAATTCTGGTCACGGCACGGCTGGTCACGAGATATGCGGAGAAGTTTTTTACCCAAATTTATAGAGGTTTGTATGGAGACGCCATGCTGGTGCCCATCCGTATGGGCACCAACATGGCGGCCGGAAACTAACAGAAACATCTGTCACTGAGTTTTGCTACAAAAGCGTGAATTTATCCCTCGAGGAACTCTAAAACATTAAAATAATACTTTTTCTAAGACATGAACTGTTCAGATAGCCAAGTTCCCCGAAATAAGTCACTTTTTTAACCATCATGACAGCTCTCTAGGCCGTCATGTAAATGCCGCGTCACGCAAACGCTTAGAAATTCAAGCGCAGTGTATCACAAAACCAAGAACCCATTCGGAGCGAAAATTTGTATGAATATTAGTTTTCAGCTGCTCTTATACATAATTTAAGTAAAATCTCAGGAAGATCAATAGTTTTGTAGTTCGAATTTTGGTGACGTCATGTGAAACCAGCCATTGTAGTCAATAGGAAAATCTAGTTGCTCTTTCGTACATAACAATCTTTTTTCTCAATCCCGTCCCCTTAAAATAGTTGGCTAAATCAAGTGCACTGATTTTTCCTATAATTTTTCAGGTTGTGAAAGAAATTGTTTTGGAACGGTGGGATAGATATCTCCAAGAGGAAAGCACACAGTTGTTACCAGCAGTACAAGTATGTCATGCCCAGGAGGTGTTAACACAACTTAGTGATTACATAAAAGCGTGTATCCGCCTGGCCTGGAGAATGGTAACACAGGTTCCGCCACTGCAGCTTGAATACAAGTCTTTGAAGTTCGATAAAGCTGTTCACAAACTGGCCAGATTTCAGTGCAATACAGACGATCAGAGATTCGGTGAAGCTCCTGGCGAGGACATTGCTTGTTATCTGTGGCCTGCTCTTTTAGAAGGAGGAGGAAGAATAATTTTTCCTGGAGAGGTTTTGTGTAAATTGGAATCAAATTTCCTGGATTATGTTCACTTATGATCCTATGATTTTGTAACTTTACCACAATGCTTGTCGAAAGCCTTTGTGTTTCATCGCGGGTTAAAAGAGGACCCATTTCTGTGAGTCGCGATCTTCATATTTCCCAAATAATGTTCTGAAAGATTGAAGATAAATACCCCGATATGCCACTTAGATTTAATTCTTTTCTTTTACCAGTGGAGTAGCATAAACAAATTTAATAACTGTTATGTTCATAGAATTGGTCAATGAGATTTGTAGACATATCACGAGTCCTCAGGTCTCATCAATTTAACAGCTGAGACTTTGGTTAACCTCACAGAATCATAAAATTCGTTAATTCTGTTAGTAGATACATTCTTATCTCGCGTCAAATTTGAATTTACTGGCTTGAACTAACAACAACAATAACAATATAAAGAGGGGCGTTAAATGTTCTGCTTTAAATGTACCCCCGAGAAAGATTAATAAGAGTAATGCTGTAAGAGGAAGTAAAAGCATGCATGTTATAGTTTCCTTGACTGTGAAAAATGCTCGAATAAAGACATCACTGGTTTAATTTGACCAAAAGCACAAAATGATTTATTTACGTACCGCAGGCTCAAGTGTTTCGTTCACTCTATACCTCACTTTTGACGAAACAAAATGATCTTGCCGTTTTTTACTACAGCACAGGGAAGACATGCGCAGATGTATGTAATGTAAAACGTGTAGGCAGGCCTGAGTAACAAACAGTTTCTTAACGTCAGGGTTCGTACGGGTCCTGGAAAACCTGGAAAGTCCTGGAATTTTACTGTGGCATTTTCCAGGACTGGAAAGTCCTGGAAAAGGGCTACTGGTCCTGGAAAGTTCTGGAAATCTGTTAAACTCAAGTTAAAAAAAATATGAAATGAATGGCATACAGTAAGGAGAATTAACATTAAGATCTTGGGAGTGAAAGGGTTAATGTGAGTCCTGGAAAAAAGCAATCTGAGTCCTGGAAAAGTCCTGGAAATTTGTTTCTGAAAAAAGGTACGAACTCTGTAACGTTGAACTTTTTCATTTTGCAAAATATTGCAACACACCCCTGAATGAAAAAAAGGCTTTATTGGCTTGTTCGAAAGCTAGACTGTTCTCACATCACAAGTAGTTCCTTAATGAGCAATGCCTCATAACACCCTTTCATAATTTATTTTCCAAGTCAAGTGGCTCACAGCCACTTTTTCGTATCTGGCGTAGCACGGGTTCTAATTCTTAGAACCATTAGTTAAATTTGTGAGGTAAATGTCCCGTGCCTCTCGACGGTTGGAGGCGACTTCGTCACGATGGCGAGGTCGTTAAGCTAGAAATTCAAATCCTGTGGCCAAGATAATCGGTTACGGATCGAAAGGGAGCCGAAATGGAAAGCAAGAACTGGAAAACCAGCGATTCTCGGGTCGTTAAGATAAACTTTGAAACCTTAGGAGAAAGCGAATGGGAAGAAGAGTTATCGACGGCTGCCATGACGCAATTTCGACGAGATTAGACCATTTTAGTGGAATTTACGGAGCTTTGAGTGCGGGCCGTCGGGCCAGTGGGCACCCTGCAAGCAGAGCCTTTTCTTACGGTACATATGCTTTGTACCGAGAAAAGACTCTGCACGAATCGTGTCAAGTTCTTATTGAGCATGCTCGGCGCGTTGCTAAGATACAGGTTTCGAACCCAGGCCGGATCGCCCTTCATGTAAAATGTAAACAGAGCGCAAAAAAGAGTCATCGTGTAGAACTTGGAGGTTTTGCCTCCTGCCCTTGGTTCGCAAACTCTAGTTAAAATTGAATAAGACGAGTTAAGGTGAAGAATGAAAAGGATTCGTGCTGCCTTTGTTGTGGACTGAATGCCTGAATTTGTGCGGTGCTGGAAGTTAGTTAGTTATTTCTCTTCACGCCATGAGGCGCATAAGGCTGTAACCGTCTCTCGCCAACTAGCCCTGTCTTGCGCTGCGCCCCTGACCTCCGCCCAGCCGGACCATCTCTTTTGCCTGGATTCTTTTTCCACCGTCCTTCTCCACGTGGTTTTAGGTCGTCCGGTGCTGGAAGTAAGTACAACTTTATACTGCGGAGTCACGATGGCCTTGCCAAGAAGATCGCAAAAAAGTCGACCGTCTTAGACTTAGAATTGGAACAGTTTAGAAGCAAACACAACCGAAGCAATCCGGCAGGATAAAGTTGCAAAACCGAACTCTTATCAGCACTGGAGGACCATAGTTTGAAAGGAAATTTAAATACAAATTTCCTTTCTAATCAAGTACACACAAATCGTAATCGTTCTTCGTATGCGCGCGTGAGTAGTTTGATTTGCTATTTGTTCATGTGTCTTTTATGTAATTTGTATTCACCTTTGCTGTAAATGTGTCACCTGAGCACCCTCCTGATCACCATTGCCGGATTAGCGAGCTATAGGCAATTATACCTATTAAAGTAAAGTTAAATTAAAGACACCAGAAATAGAATGACAGCAATGTACAACCTGGAAGGGACGTAGTTTGTTCTAAACACCCATATTATAAGTGAAACGGAAATCTTTGATTTGCACTCCTAAGAGACATTGCACCTCCTGGCAATGCTAAAAAAATTTGTTAAATGTGTTCTGATCACCCTCTTGACTTAATATAAGCTGTCAAAAATGATACAAATTACTAAAATTATAATGAAAAGGGTTATCAAAATAAGACTTTCTGCAAAGTTTCCATGGCTCTGATCTCCCTTCTTGTAGAAAGTTTTATCTTGATCGTCCAAGCATAATTTTCTAACATTTCTTTTGGACAGGCTCCACAACCACACTGTTTACCACACACATCACAGCCCTTGTGCAGTATATATGGGTTATTGACCAAGCATGAGGTCAAGATGGCTGGATATTGGCCAAGTTCTTTTTTTTGCGTTTTTATGGACCGAGACGAAGTCGAGGTCCATAAACACGCAAAAAAAGAACGAGGCCAATATCCAGCCATCTTGACCGAACAAGCTTGGTCAATAAAGGATTTATTATATGGGATAAAACACCAAAAAATGATCCGTGTACGTGTTTATTTTCAAGGACTGAAAAGGAAGCCCGTTACATGCAAAAATCAATGGCGCGTTCTCCTTTATCCTAATTGGCTGAATGCAGAAATACAATCATTTGATTGGTTTACATTTTTGACGAGTAAATGTCTAACTGCTGAATCAGAATAAACGAATGTACGAAACCGCTCGAGGCAAATTCGAAAAGGTTTTTTTACCTCAAAAATGTCTAAAATGGCTTAAATTTTCAGCACTTAAGCTCCAAAGAATGTTAAACCATTAGAGCAAGACAGTTCATTTCATCTGGCCGTCGCTTTCGCCGATCCTTGGGCGCTTCGAAGAACTGTCGCTTGGCTCTGTGGTGCAAAGCTGCCCCGACGTAAGCTGGATGTTGAAAGTACAGTTGTTAAAGCTTCCAATCGTTGCTCCTGAGAAAAAACCCGATCCCATCTGGACTGGATTAAAGGTGGCAGACTCAACACTGGTAACAGAAGTGGTGGGACGAGTTGTGGTTTCTGTGCGAGTGGAGATGCTAGAAAGCTGGTTGCTGCTGGAGCGGCTCAGCGCAAGGGACATTCGCCGTTGATGTTCATGCGAGGCCGATTTGTAAGCGTCGAGACTTTTCAGACTGCGATGGCCACTTAACTGTGCCACAAAATTATCTGGGACGTCTGCATCGAGGAGACGTGAAATGCAGGTCTTTCTCACCGAGTGGTTGGTTACTCTGCCCTGTAAACCAGCATTTTTCGCAGCGGTGGGGAGAAATTTGCCGATTTCGTTTTTACCAAGCGGACTTCGCATATACCACACGTCGTCATCTGGTTTTCGCTGATGTTTGACTGCGAGGTAAGGGGGAATCTGGCTTGTTCATCTCCCAAGGACGACGGCGAGCAAATTCTTTGAAGAATTTAACCGGGCAACGCTCGTTGCCGGTTGCTTGCGCAGTAGGGTGGAAAGCACGAACACTGTATGGCTTGTCTTGGCCTTGACGTGTTTTGGACCCTCGCTCATATCTCCACACAAGAATCTCATTCTCCGTTTCTGGGTCTTTCTCCAAAGTGACGTCTCCCCACTTTAATCGGCGGCTTTCGTCTCGAGCTCTGAACCCAAAGTGAAGGGCAATTATCCACCACAAGGTACGCTGCAAGGCTGTCGGATTGGAGGTCCCAAATTCACCACACTCGAAAAGCTTGTCTTCCTCGGCCTCGGTCAGCTCACGGGCAGCTTGTGGTCTGTTCCCCTTGCCATGTTCCACAACAAGCTGACGGCGCTTGGCACTTAACACTTCTCTGGAGAGTTTGAAGTTGTCTCCGTCAATAATATTTACATTTGAACCTCTTTCGTTCAAGGCGCGTTGGAGACTACGTTGAAAGGACGTCAAACTGACAGGCTCGTACTCTGTGCCGTCCAATTTCTTTGCGGTTTTGAAAAATTTGCACAACAGCAAATTCAGTTCTTCCTGAGGTATGTCACACAGTTCCCTATTCTCGTTTTCTTGTAAACAAAACCGCTTCCATACCTTCATGTCACTTTGTGTTTTTAGTTTTGTGTTTGCCGGTTTTTGTTGCAAAATAAATTCATGAAACTCGTCAACATTTTTGTTTTCTTTGTTTTATTTCTCGTTGACGCATTCAGTTTTCTCGTTTTCCAGCTCCATCGATACACAAACCACAGGAAATCTTTAACTGTCACGGAAAAGATTTTTCAGGGAAAAACTAAGAAAGAAAATTTTGGTAAACCGGCTTTCGCCTCGGATGAATTTTCCTTGCGGGACAAAGCCCTTATCCCGAGCGGGCAAGATAGCTCCATCTTGCCCGCTCGGGTAGCCAATCACAGCGCGAGATTCGGTTCATCTTGCCCGCTCATGGAGCTAGTCATATAATAAGGAAGGTTTTTGTATCTTCTCATTAAAAAACTGTTTCAAAAACTGTTTCCACATGCCTACATTTAACTTTGTTTTTAACAAATGCCCTCATTGTGGGATCAGAGTGACACAAGTGGTATGCATGGTAAAACAATATGGACAAAAGATCAGAACCATCCCTTTCACCCTTCCAACTGCTTGAAGGTAGGATTCCACGTTCTCCGGCACTCCAAAAATAACAACCCTTTCAGATGTTGGGTATGTTACCTCCCGTTCCCAGGGCACTAGCTTTTATTACCAGGCAAGTTTTTCCATTGTGAGACAGTAAATCAGTCCTGGAAAAAACATTATATTATCCTTGATGTCTTGAGGGGTCTTTGAGTGATACATAGTCCCTAATTTTACTTTTTCATTGACGGAAGTGTTGAAAAGTGTCATAAATGTCACCACGTCACTGCTTTTGATGACTGGCAGAAAATTATGATTTTTTCAGCATGCACATTGTTTACCCATTGATTAGCCAATTAAAGGTATCCTGTGGTTCACTCTTAGGATGCATTCCTTTGGGGTGATCTGGATCAGGATCAGTGATCCAAGATCACTCAGATCATGGTACATCAAAGAAACTGATGAATCCACTCTGGTCATGGATTCATCAGCTCCTTTTGTTTGATGCACAATGATCTGAGTGATCTTGGATCCCTAATCCTGATCCAGATCACCCCAAAGGAACACACCCTTAGCTTTTTCTACAATATACTTGACATTTTTTGGTCAGGTGACATCCTAATGGTTTTGACAGCTGTCATATTTAACATCTTATTAATTTTATTAATTTTTCCCCAACTTTGTGCTGGCTGTTGCAGTCAGGCAAACACTGGAACTTTCAGAGTTGCTTTTACTGTATGTTGCCAACTATAGAATAGGCAGCCTGGAAGGGAACTTGGCCATGACTACCAGTCCAACTTAACCAGTGTGACAGGAATATCACCATGCCGGAATATCAATAAGCGATAATTAATCAGTAATTAATGTTGATTCATTGTAGCAAAGATTAAATAATGCCAAACTAATATTATAACATAACTAAAGCAAAGCGCGCGCTCTGATTGGTTAATTTAGCGTTTACTATTTGCCCATGGGTGTACGCTGCTGACGTGTGTGCTAATGTTTACAAAGCAAATCTTGTGACAGACATTGTTTCCAAAGTAATGGCCGACGTTCTTCTACCAGAAATGCGAAACTGTCTTCACAGTTGTCTGAAGATGAAACTTTATCGAGTTACTGGTGTGAAGTCGGTTGTCATGGATGAATTTTCGCGCGCTTATTTTCTCTTGTCATGTAAGACTACACGAACATTTTTTTTGTGATGTAGCTCAATAAAAGGACTTCTGTTGTTCCAATGTCTCAATGTTATGTTATAAAACAAATGGTAAACGCCATAGCGTGCACTATTGAGTTATGGATGCACTTGGGAGGTTTGCTAAGCACTCAAGAAGCTAGAGTCACACGAGGCTATCGCCTCGTGCGACTCTTACGCTTCTCTCGTGCTTAGCAACCTCCCGCGTGCATCCATAACTCAATAGTGCACGCTATGGCGTTTACCATTTGTTAAATAAAAATGCTGAGAAGTATGCCTGAGTAACAATAAAAACAGCACAATATGCTTTCTAGTAAACTAGTTTATCTCTCAAACCAAAATGATATCATAATCAAATTATCAGGTATATACAATCATGATTCAATTTAATTCTTGGTTTTATTTAAAGTTTTATCTATTTCTGGTTTGTGCATAATTATCCTTCACTGACACAAAGGAAAATAACAGTGAAAAACAGTAAGATGAGTATTACTCATGATCTGTAAGAAACTGAAAAAAGAATGACAACTCACCAAATAACCACACAATGAGTTTAATCTAAAACAACGCCAAAAATATTTTCTTCGCTCAGATTTGATGAACCTTCTTAATGCTTTACTTGAAAACAACAAATCGCCGGGGTCGCCCTGTTTAAATTCCTCGAGCTTCAAACAATTCATACTGAAAACTTGGTAAGTTTGGCTTTGGTCTTCGATCAACGCAGTTAGTGGGCAGAGAAAATCAGAGTTCAGAGTGCTTTTGCAACTCTTTTGCGAACGGGAGCGAAGGTTGATAAGCTTATAAAATGAAAGATTTTCCGTGACCAGTGACCCTGGGTAGAGATACGAAAGTCCCAGATGTGAAAGACTTGATAGAAGCTGATTGATGCTTGCGTGTAAGCAGAGCATCGTCAAGCATTTTAGCATGATCTCCTTTCGCCGCCATGTTTTTCTTACGTTCAGTGGGCTCAGTTTCGACTATCGGTTTCTCGTAAAAGTTGATGCTCGCACTCGAAAAACCAGTTTGACGACTGTATACCGGAATGACTAGCCCGAGATTTGGGGCTACGGCGACTTCAAAGGCTAAAGCAGACTTGTGCAGAGCCTCTTTTTTCCCGTCTCCTGGCCGCTCAAAAAAGCGACAAAAGAGGCTCTGCTCGCAGGGTGGCCGGTGGGTCGCCCGCCTTTCGTTTCTCTTTAGGGGAAGCAAACCGCCAGAAAGTAAAACTCGCCTAAATGGCTCTAAACCACCTCCAGGAACCCACAAACATCAAAACAACGCAATGCAAACATAAAGTAAGCCATTTTATGCAAATTATTTTCTACACGTAGCATTTAGAGTAATTTTCGAGGCATTCTCATACATTGTCTTATAAACGACTAAAATTGTCACGCAATCGCTAACAGCATAATGTCACGTATTAATCGCATACAACGTCTGGGCCTCCTGTAGGCGCAAGGGCCATATGACAAACTACTCACTAACCTACAATCTCCGACAAAAGTCTTGGCACACCTTTCCACTTTCTGCAATATCAGTCAGGGAAATTTATCAGTTCGTCCCCTTCCTCCCAATTCAGTGTTGTTTATCGTGATGAAGTCGTCATTGCCAGCTTACAACATTGTCGTGGGGAAGGGGGTTCCCTATTCTAATGATGTAGGTATTGTCCCCAAAATACCTTGTCAACGCATTTTCGTGCTATCTGATCCAGGTGTGCCAAGGACTTTTGTCGTGGACTGTAGCTAGCTCGAGCCGTACAGGAGAATATTGGCCCTTAATCGTTTTTGTACTGCCACGACCTTGCGCCAATATTAGGGACTTTAAGCAAAGACAAACGCGGACGGCGACGGGAACGCCATGAGATCAGGGAAAAGCCAAAAGGTCCACTGCGCATGACTAGCGGGAAACAAGTTGACGTTCTGCGTTCGGGCCCGACGTGAGTGAAGCACATTTCGCGTTGTCTGAAAACGTGAGTTTTCGCTTTCGTTTCCTCTGCTGTGTCAACGCTAAATAACCCGTGTTACTAATTTCGAGGAACTTTAATGCTTGTCTTCTCTTGTTATGTGACATATTTCATTTTAAAGAAACGTTGAGAAATCTGAATTCAACTCAAGCCGGTCGGCGAACATGTGAGTACTGTGAAATATCTTTTTGAAAGCTTATGTAAATAAAGACAACTTACACGAATTTCAATCGAAATTTTTCCTTTCAAGAAGTACTCAAATGTCAAATGGCTCACTATGGTGAAATTCTAACACATTTAAAAGGGTAGACACCATTAAAACTTGCGTAGCTGTTTCCATTTTCAGTCGTAAGATCAGTGGTTTACCTAGATCTTTATCAGTCGCGTCGGCACACTGATCTGTCGCGCCAGTCTGATTAAACATCTGCTGATAATAAGTTCACTTAGTTCATTGTACAGCTCAGCGAGAAGGGGCAAGTTGCGTTTGTGGAAGCGAAATTCGGACCGGCAATCGTCTTCAAACCATCGAAGTTAAAATCAGGAAAGGAATCATAAGGTTGGTCGAGATCATTCGACCGGTTTAAATCGCACAAGAGTAGAAGTTCGTCATCGTTTAACACACCTTCATCGTGATTATCAAGAGTTGATTGCGAACTCCTTTCAATGAAGCCATCCTAGTTCATCTTGATAAACAGAGGACGAATAATGTCAATAAGCTTGACAGTGCGGAAACCGCGGTTTCGAACGGTGCTGCTTAATGTTTGTGAATTCCTGCCACAACGGCCTTCTCTCCCCAGCCTTCTCACAGGTTTCGGCGTCCCCGTTGCCGTGCGCGTTCCCGCTGCTTAAAGTCCCTATTCCCCAGTACGGCCCTTGCGCTTGGTTAGTAAGAGGTTATTACTTTCTCGGTTACGTGTTTTATTTACCAGTAGGTTATCTTAAGCGTTATCGTCTAAAGTTGTCCCGGGTAGTAGGACACAGTACCTGAAAACATTTGCTTGTAAACGCGGGCTACCTACCTGCTTGTGAGCAGGGCCTTATGATAAGGGATTGTTTATGCCTCGTCTTGACGCTAAAAACTTCCGTAACACGAGTACTTAATGTTCTTGTACTGTGAAACCGGAAGTCGAATATTCACGTATTTTCTGTTTTTCGACGTCCAAACACAAAGACGACGTAGGAATTGGGTATGCTCCTCTTCAAGCTGACGTAAAGAAATGTTCAAAAGAAAAAATGAAGTTTTATATTTTTGTAAGGGCAAGTCATAGGAATGTAAGGGGTTTTCCGAGAAAACAGGATATTAAAATGCGTGACCTTTCAATTGATACGGGATATTTCCCTTCGCTTTTGTTCTTTCTCAGGAAACGGTAAAACAAACAACTCAATCTCTACAGCGAAGTTTCCTCGCTTACAACGATACGAGTTCCTGATTACGAAATAACCGGGTGAGAATGGCTAGCAAAGGTAAGCATTTCATGCCAGTCTACATAATATATGATATATGAAAAGCTGCTAATTCGCGTTTAAAGGTTTTACATTTGCGAACGCCATGGAAGTCACATGTCAGACTGAGCTTGCCATATTTCTGTATCCGCATACTGTAAATTAGTAACTTTACGCTCGTCACTTACTATTATTTGAGAGTTCAGTTGGTTCTGTATGTTGAATTGTTGCTATCACAGTGTTTTGCAGATATCATTGATCATTTTAATGTGAAATATGTCGCTTTCGAGTAGGCGACATCGGCAATCTAGCTTTGCTTGCTCCTTGACAGTAACAATGTTATCGCTCTGGTTTCTTGGAATATATCACGTATGGCCAGAATTTCTCGTTATCACAAAAAATAATTGTCCTGAAACTAGCGCTCTAAGAACGTTTACTTGGGTTCCGTATCGCACTATCAAATGATAGTCTCCAAGTATTGAACTCAATAAACAGGTCAGGATATTCAAAACGAAAGTTCTTACTGTTCAACTCGTGTGAGTATTCTTTTTTTTTCCGATTACATGTTGTCTTATTCACCTTCGAAGTTCTATTCTCGAAGATCCTTGATTTTTTTCAATACCTGAGGTGTTCGTCTCAGTCAGCATCATAGTTTGTTGTTAATTTTGTAGTCATAGGTTTCCCAGTGTTTTCGCAGTTTGAACTCGTGGCGCATTTGTTATCTCGTGAGAGTTAGCACTGACTTTGTTGATTTGGCTGTTTTCAAGCTAAAGGCTGACTCGTTCCGAAAACGCTCGACATTGTAAGTGAGATGAGCGGCGAAAAAGGCACAATTCCTTCGAAAGGCCTCTTCACAAAACACAACATTCTATAATTTATGTTGTTCACGAAGAGCGAGCAGCTAGCTGTCATTCCCAGTTTCCACACTCTACGCTAGGAACGCCTGGGACCATGACCACCGTTTGGCGATCAAAGCAAAACAGCTCGCATTTTTAGACTCGGGCTTTCCCACCGAAGCCCGAGTAATAATTGATTGTAAAGAATTGGTAAGTCATAATTTAATGTCATTCTGTAAGATGCCAGAGGAACACCCAGGAAAGATTATATATAACAGCACTTCTTTTACTTTGTATCAACTGTCTGGCCTTCATACCTGATTAGGCTGGATATCTCTTGGGTTAACCTGAATGGCGGTCCGGTTAGCCTAAATTTCGCTCCAGCCAACGTAAATAACAGGGACGTAGCGTTCATATTTCATAGAAGTTTGCACCGAGGCAAGGAAGGGTTTAGGGGCATACCCACTGGGAATGGTTTACTTTTAGGGGTTCTTGAACCCATCCACGTTCTCCATTGACCAGTTACATAAATCAAAACATGGAAAAACGTTAAGTACTTAGTAAACGTTTAAAATCTCGTGTTGCGTATATGTTAACCTTTGGGATAATTGACAGAAGGTTTAATTGGAGAGGCTAAAGACCCTCAAACCCGCCAGATAAATATCAAGTATTTCTGGTTTTCCGGACCATATACGCACGTACCCACATGCGTATATGGTCGCTACGCCCCTGCATTGAATTCTTTTTTTGCATGTTTATGGACCTCGCCTCCGTCTCGGTCCATAAACTCGCAAAAAAAAAAAAACAGAACGAGGCCAATATCCAGCCATCTTGACCGAACAAGCTTGTTCAATAAAGGATTTATTATATGGCTTTTGGAGAAATTTTTCTTGCGGGACACGGCGGGTAGTCCCGAGCGGACAAGATAGCTCCATCTTGCCCGCTCGGGTAGCCAATCACAGCGCAGGATTTGGTTCATCTTGCCCGCTCACGGAGCTAGCCATATAATAATCATGTAAACTGTTTGTAATATAGAGTTTTCAGTACTGAGGAGGTGCACGTGACTCATATACTCGTTTTACGAATTGGTACTTAAGTCTCTACACGATAAGTAAACTTAAGTTCATTCCACTGAAATAGAACCTGCACTGAGATTTTTGTGAAACTTTGCCTATTGATTGTTTATATTGTAGGAACTTAAATTTTGAAATAAAAATGAGGGGTCCCCATGTTCGTTTAGGGGCAACAGCAACTTGTTTATACCCATATAAATCCTTATAATAGCACCATGATTGTAGTCACGATTGCTGGTTTTCAGTGTCACGCACTTAAAAATAGATCAAAATAAAAAAAAACAAAACAGGTCAATAGATAAAGTCCAGAATCTGGGGAATAAAAGAAGGTAAATATGCAAAGACTCTCGCCAAAATTCTGGTCACAGCAATTTTTCTTATGCGAGATATGCGGAGAAATTTTTTACCCAGATTTACAGAGATTTGTATGGAGACGCCATGCTGGTTCCGCCCATCCGTATGGGCACCAACATGGCGGCCGGAAACTAACAGAAACATCTGTCACTGAGTTTTGCTACAAAAGCGTGAATTTATCCCTCGAGGAACTCTAAAACATTAAAATAATACTTTTTCTAAGACATGAACTGTTCAGATAGCCAAGTTCCCCGAAATAAGTCACTTTTTTAACCATCATGACAGCTCTCTAGGCCGTCATGTAAATGCCGCGTCACGCAAAAGCTTAGAAATTCAAGCGTAGTGTATCACAAAACCAAGAACCCATTCGGAGCGAAAATTTGTATGAATATTAGTTTTCAGCTGCTCTTATACATAATTTAAGTAAAATCTCAGGAAGATCAATAGTTTTGTAGTTTGAATTTTAGTGACGTCATGTGAAAACCAGCTATTGCTTGCTAAATTCACGTTTCCGACGATTGGTTTTTGTTCTACCCTGAGAATTGGTCCATATTTATTTTACACAGAGAGATTTATTACTCAATTCAAAACAACAGAAAAAAATGATAGGTCACCATACTCATTTGCGAGAAAATGACAATTTACCTCTATGGCGAGGTCCAGCTGTAAAGAAAAAGCCGCCATTTTTTAATGTGCGCGCGCTAATCACGCGTGAAATTATGCGCAGTAGGGATGCGCAATGCAATACTGGGGAATAACCTTAAGGTGCACCTAACCCCAAACATTTTTTTCCGCTAAAACGAATCTACTTGTTATTGGGAGCATTTGGGCGAAAAAATGTTTGAATTTGGTTGAATCCTCGATTTTCTATGCCCTGTCAAAGTCGCGCTTGAAGTGTTACACGACGGCGTTTTAGGAAGCCTGGGGCGGCGGTTGCTGATGACGTCTACCCAGGAACCAAACGCAATGGCGCCTCAGTCAGCTCTCTGTATTTGCTGGAGAAAATGGAAAACAAAACTAATCGTTCAAATATATTTTGGGGCTAGCGCGTCAAAGTGTTGTTTCAGAATCGAGGACGAGCTGCTTGTATATTAGGAATGGAAAGCTAAATACGAAGTGGAGGAGCACGCAAACGAAAAGCAGGAAAGAAAACTCAAGGACTGCTTTGGATGGTAATTTCATCACCTAAACACAAGACTCCCACTCGTGTTTATAGCCCGTTTACATTTGTCCTCAGCGAGAATGTATTTTGTCAAGGTATGGTTGTTCTATGAAATCCAGTTTGTGTTGTACTTTCGGGAATGCTTCATGTTTATAAGAGCGACGTAAATGTTGCAGTTTTCGAGACTTAATTGATGACCTCCAAAACACCGGCTTCTATCAATTGAAAATCGTAGAATTGTTTGGACCTGTATTTTTGAAGCTGCGGGAAGCAATGTGGAAGGAAACTTTTCATGCAATTACCGATTTCACATTGTCACACGTTTTAAGTCGTAAATCCAAATAACCAATGTAAATTTTTTTCAAAGTTTGCAGTGAAATTCGTCGGATAAGCGAAAAGGATGTGTTCCCTAAGCGCCAGGTCCGCAGATAATGCTACGCGGTCATATTTTCGACACTATTGCAGAAAATGTTTGTCGCATTGCTGATTTCCAAACTTTCGGAAAAGTCTGTGAGTCTAACAGTTTTGTTATCATGTAATTCTAAGGGATTAATCTTCGACTTTTATCTAAATCGGAAGAGAAATAAGTATTGGCTGGCGGCGTACAGTTGCGAGCTATTTACATATCAGTATATTTGGTCTTAACGCTCCTTGATTGATCACACAACCTCGCTGGCTGTTATAAATACTGCGGGATTGGAAAATATAGGTTTTCGGTAGTATTTCTACAAATTGCTGGTTGGCTTTAAGCAGAAAATTTTGAAAATAGCGTTTGAAAGTCTGCGGAACAAATTCCAGTGAGAGTTCTTCAATGGTTCTCACAGTCAGTTCGCTTGTTTCGGTTCGACGAAATCAACCATCGTTTACGTCTTTATTGTGCCATTGACCGATCATCGCCAGTAAAATGTAGATTATATCTTTCTTTAAATCTGGATATTGCTGCAACAGTCGATAGCACTTCTGGAAGGTGTTTCTGCGCACTTTTCGAATGTGTATTGCACCATCCTAAATGAAATGAGAGGACGTGAGATATTCAACCTTCCTGGGTAGACATCACAACAGCTGCTCGACCCATTCTCCTCAAACTCTGTCCTGAAACAAAATGGCGGTATTTTGGAGCTATTTTCGAGATTTTGTCAGGGTGCAGAAAATCGAGGATTTAACCGAATCCAAAAAATTTTTCGCAGAAGTATTTCAAATAACAATTAGATTCGTTTTAGCGAAAAAATTTTTGGGGTTAGGTGCACTTTAACAAATCGAATGTGGTTTAGCGTTTTCTGTATTCTTATCGACAACGACATACGTCATCACAGTGGTCAAAATGTTGTGGACTCAAGAGGTTCAGCCGAGTGAGCCCACAAAAAGGGTATTTTTACCTCGCCATATCATTCCCTAACGTTTCTATAGTACTGTAGTTATATCAAACACACGGCCTTCGGGACAATACTGACTTATTTTTCACATCTACAGGAACAGAAAATCCTTCCACTGAGTTGCAGAAGTCGTATATTGCCGTGGTAGCGATAGATTTTGGTACGTCGTACAGTGGTTTTGCATTTTCATTCAATAAGGGTGAAGAAAAGGACGCCATATTTATGAACAAGGACTGGACGAATGAACAAGGTAGCAGAACGAGCAAGGCGCCGACATGCTTGCTTCTTGCTCCAGACCTCACATTTCACTCGTTCGGTTACGAGGCAATGGAAAATTATGCACAACTTCAAAGCGAGGAAGAGGAACAACAATACTTTTTCTTTCAGCATTTTAAAATGGCGCTCCATAGCGACAAGGTAGGTGTTAGTTTACTAAACACTGAACCGATCTTATTAATAAACAATCTCAGACTTCACTTTTGGATAAAGGTCTTTTATTTTGAGAACAGAGGCAAAAGTAAGTTCGAAATTAGTTATTAAATTCCGCTGTATGTGCGTCATATCTCGCGCATTTTTTTTCTTTTTTGAAAAAGTATAAGTAGAAAACACTGAGTAGTCATTTGAGTGCAACCCTTCCACTTTCGGTTTTAGACCTCTTCTTCGACATGTGTGGAAATATGGTAAAACATGCGATGTCTCGCCTGTGTAACATATCTTCTCAATCAAAAAAAAAAAAATAATAAAAAATAAGGAGAAAACGGACATAATATTGAACGTGCGCATTAGAGAACATCGATTTCACAAATTTTAAGTATCACTCAGATACTCTATTGCCATGTAGATGCAATTTTAATCACTTTTTTTTCACAGTTTTTAATTCTCATTTTTTAAACAACATCATTGCCTATGAAGCCTACGAAAGCTTTTTTAAACATTGTTGCCTATGTAACCTACAAAGGCTACAATTTTTCCGACTCATTTAAGAGTTTCACTGAGTTCAGCAGACATCTTCTGGGACGGAGAAGCGTTTCACCAGTTAGCTTGTATCATCAAGTGATAAATAACATAGTTCTACAAGCTTTATTTCTATTCCACTGATGCATTTTTTGTCTCAGGAAATAAGTCACTGTGCTTTTTCTACATTGTTATTAGACCTTGAGCTTGGATACAACCATCGAAGCAGCCAATGGAAAACACGTTAAGGCCAGGACTGTTTTTGCACATGCCATTAAATTCATGAAAGACGAGGCTATCAAACTCATTCGTGATGAAACTGGGGATAAACAGTTTAAAGCGGATGATATCCAGTGGGTTCTAACTGTACCTGCCATATGGACCCCGAGAGCTAAACAGTTCATGAGAGAAGCAGCTTATGAGGTAAGGTTTGCGCTTCCTCGAGCGTACAACTTCATCAACACGAGGAAAAGAAAAATGAAACAACAACAAAAACAACAACAACAAGAACAAATTAACTATTATGCAGATCTGGCTAACAATACTTTGGTTATTATCATCAAATCTACTATGGGCATTGTAATTCGTTTAATCTCCTGTATAAAGACAGATTGGTTATGAGCCACTCAACTTGGAAAGAGAATCGTCTGTCAACAGGGGCAACTTTGATCCCAATGAACTGAGTTTTTAATCTGTCGGTCATATACCATTTATATACCAAGCTATATAGTAGCATACAAAAGAACGAGCATTGTTTGTCAAGCCCTTAGCTCCGTTTTCCTGTCTGTGACTGTTTTTGCTCTGCGAGAGTCTTTATTTTATGACGAGCACAACATCACAACAAACGGTATTATTATTATTAGAGCGGTTTTCAATTGAGTGTGGAAAGTAATTAGACAATTACTTTGGTTTTGGTTTTGGTTTTACTTCGGTTTGAGATTGGCTGAGTAGTCTAATTGGTAAGTAATTGGTTTTGGTTTTACGACACTCAATTGAAAACCGCTCTATTATTATTATTATTATTATTATTATTATTATTATTATTATTATTTTATTATTTTCCTTCTGCAGGCTGGCATTGGTTCTATGACCAATCCTGGACAGTTAATCATTGCTCTAGAACCTGAAACTGCCGCTTTGTTCTGCATGGAACGAAAGATCAGCAAACTTGAAACAGAACGTGTCAGTGATCTTGAAGACGCAAAGCTTGCACAGCCACAAACTCAGTACATGGTCGTTGACATTGGAGGTGACAAGTCACTGCTTCATTTTGTTATCATCAGACTCAATATATTTATTTTACAGTTAAAACATCTTTAGGATTATCGATCACTGTAGCCTCAAGGTGAAAATGGGATCTTTCTTTTTCCAAAATGAGAAGTTGAGAGGCAAAGTCAGTAACCGAAACTTAGAATGAAGGGTAAATTCAGAATTTGTAGTTTCAACAAATGAACGCCTATCGCTGTTAATTAAGGTACTGTACACAGTACTTGCAATAAAGGACGATGAATACTCGAGCTCTTTTAGCCGCACCAGTCTGTCCATTCTTTTCCTTTTTTTGCTCAGCCATTCAGTTTGCCCACAATGGTAAACAAGTACCAAATATTAAAATTTGTGTAACCGTGTCAATATTTCACCCTAGGGGGGACGCTAGATGTGGCCATACACGAAATTACTGATGATGGCAGTATCAAAGAGATTGACAAGATTACCGGGGGCCCTTATGGAGGAATCAAGGTAAACCGTAAGTTTGAAAACCTTTTGGACGAGCTGTTTGGAGCAGAAAATCTGAAAAAGTATAGAGAGCAGTATCCCTCTGACTGGCTTACTGTAATGAATGACTTTGAAGGAAAAAAGCAGGGCTTGCGAATTGTAGAGGGAAAAACGACAAATATCCGTTTGCCAGCCACTTTTGCTTCCTTGGTCAAACGACGTCCAAGTTATACCAGGCAACGTTACGGTGAGGAAGAGGTTAAGCTCAGAAAGAACGAATATCTTTGCTTAAGTCAAAGCATGATGAAGATGTTGTTTAAGCCAGTTTTGAACGACATTAAAGAACATCTTAAAGCCTTACAAGGAAGACAGCAGGTTTCAAAAGTGAAAACAATGCTATTAGTCGGAGGATTCGCAGACTCTGCCTTGCTTCGAGAAGAAATGCTGAATGAATTTTCCCACGATTATCGCGTTCTGATCCCTCGTAACGCTGCTATAGCGGTAGTTCAAGGTGCTGTCTTATTCGGCAAGAATCCAGCTAAAATAACAGAGAGAATAGTTAGCACCACCTATGGTGCCGACTGTTCACGAGATTTTGATAAGACCGTTCATCCTATCGACAAGTTGTTCATGGCAGATGACCGTCAAAAGTGTAAGGACTTATTTAACTGTTTTGTCAAAGAAAATGACGTTGCAAGGTCTGGTCAAAGTATTAAGAGGATGTATAGCCCGCTCCACGATAACGATACCGAGCTCACGTTTGGATTTTACATTACAAGAAATCCCGATTGCAAGTTTGTTACTGACCCAGGGGTAACCAAGATTGGAAGTGTGAAGGTCCAGTCACCCGATATTTCGAAAGGTCGCGGCAGAGATATTGAAGTCAGCATGCATTTTGGCGGAACAGAAATTGTGGCTACAGCGGTGGATATTACAAGTGGATGTACAGCTCAAACTACCCTAGACTTTTTTCATAAGTAACTGACACTGACGCTTGCATTGATTCCTATGTGGAGACGAAAATGGCCAATTCACTCCGTGAGACGAGCCTGCAGGGAATCATGGTAGTTGTATTTATTATCTAGGACTCACGGTTGAGGACTGGATATTTGTTTTCATGAATACAACTACCATCTTTCCCTGCAGACACGTGTCATAGAGGGAATTGCTCATTGTGCCATTATGAGTTCACCAAATTTAAAGGAGCTCAGTCACGGTTTGCGCATATTGAAAAGTTTAGCCTCAGTTTTTCAAATTCGTCGTTTGTAATCCGTGTTAATCTTCTCCATCGTTAGCCATCCTTGTTCCTTTATGGTTTATCATTATCTCTTTGGTGTTTTTCTATCTTATTAAACTATTTTTTTTTTCAGGTTTCCTACCGTTTAAAGGTAATTTTGTATGTGGCCAAAATAACTCAAAATACCGTGACTGAGCCCCTTTAAATTAAAGTTATAGTGCATAGTTTTAGTCACTAAATTTTCATTGTGTCGATAAGTAATTGTTCGTGGACACTTTTCCTCGATATGGGCTTTTGTTGAATGAAATTTTCAGATATAGGAAATATTGTAAATCAAAATCAAGAGAACTTTCCGCATTTTATGATGTTCTGAGAAGGCTGCATAGTTATAGACCGTTTTCATAAATGACTGCTAATTTAAAATTATTTTGTATCGATTTAAATTAGCTCCACTAAACTCGAATGAGAGTGAAAATTCTGAAGAACGAGCTTAGCCAGGCTAATATTAGTATCCATAAAATAATTTAAAATTGCCCTCCATTTATGAAAAGTGTCAAAAGTTGGTAAAAAAAAGGGGGAAACTAGGAATTGGCTGACTTTTGAATTTTATTAAAGGCTGTATATAACGTTAGTTAATTGATCCATTGTTAATTTTTGATGTTGTCGACATTTGATTACATAAGTGATGCATCTGTAAAGCATCCTGGTGTACTATCGTAGCCCCAGGCTCATATCAACTTTATTTTCGTTTTAATTTCGGATGTTTTTCATTTTGGTGTCCGATTTCTTTTCTCTTTGGCTTTAAATCTGTTTCATTTTGTACAGATATATTTTTTTGTGGTTTTTATTTTGTTTCACTTTATTTTTTATTCCGCTTTGCCTTCCATTTTTATTTACTTTTTTTCGCATATGTATACTTAGATTCTATATAGCACTTTCCTTTTACATGTTCCAACTTTTGAATGTAAAGTTTGGGCATATTTCTAATTTCTTATTTCTAGTAATTGCTTTGGTCCACTGGTATATATGATCAATAAATTGTCGTGACCGTTCTCAATGGGCCATTCCCCCTAGGAAATGTGTCGGCAAGGAATCACGGTAGTTGTATTCATCATCTTGGACTGGATATATGTCTAGCTTTCTTGATGAATACAACTAGCACGATTCCCTGCAGGCACATCTCAATCACGGAATCGGCCATTAATCGATACCATAGGGTTGAAAACTCTTTAATTGATACATTAAGGATGAAATGTCTGAAGAAATATTTGACCTCAAGGGGGAAAAAGTGATTTTAGGTGCTGTCACGCGTTCGTGCGATTTCGCACTGCTTTTCTCTGTAATTCACCGGTGAATGTTTTAGTTTAGACAAACCAAATTGAACAAATTTGCATATGGCTCATAGACCAAACTGTTTTAGTGGAGCAACTTCCTCACAATTCGTGGGCCAAGATGAATAAAAAATGTGGTCGATTTGTTATGGCTCGGCGGTCAATTCCAAGCCGTTCCGTCCAATGACCTTGGGAAAATAGTCAAAAAAAATAACAGCAAGATTTCGGGATTCAATAGAAAATGATATGATATTCCAATAGATTGAAAACATTAAAATGTCTTGACACATCTTAATAATTAAGCCCTCCATTTATTTTTAAATTTCTATTTTATAAGTCAATATTGCCACCCAAACCGACGGTTAACTAAATGCCTGTTTATACTATAAACAGTTTACTAAATACAGTTTAATAAATACTAAAGGCAATTGCATCAGAAACTTACATACTTTTAGTATCCATGTACAACTCAAATAAATGCTTGTTGTATAGCAAATAAAGGAAAGTTCAGTCTCTGGGGGTGAAATAGAATCAAGGTAAAAAAGTTATCAAATTTTACTCCTTTTCAATTGAAAATTTTCTTTCTTATGTTTTTCCTACACGTACAACACGACTTCGCCTTTCTCGATGACTCTACTGTCGCAGTCAAGCAGAGCTGGCCATAAATAGCACTTAATTTGGGAAGGAGACGTTTCCTTTTCCCTGGCGAATGACGAGCTTTCATTGTGAATCTTCGGATCATAGGTTTTACTCTTAAATTCGATCTTTAGGAGTGGTACCTGAGTAACCATGCGCCAAGAAAACTGACAACAGTATTCAATGTACGTCGACAGGCTATCTCCAAGTGAACCATCAAATGGTGGAAGAATATATTCTGCACATGTTGCATACCCTCTGTGGCGTCGTTGTTGTTGCTGCTGCTGCTGCTGTTGTTGTTGTTGCAGTTGCTGCTTCCATTTGGTTTCGAGATTTTTTTTGACGGTCTGTTGGGTTGAAGAATAACTATAATACTACTATAATAATTGTAATACTATTAATAATTATAACTTTTGCTTGGTGTATTACAGCAAAGTGATTGCCCATTTAACTTCTAAATCTTCAATAAGAAACAAAACGGTTGAATTTTACAATAACCTAGTGCTAATTTCTGTATGATCTCTGTATAAGAACGAAGGTGCTGGTCACCGGTACAAAGAAATCTTCAAGTTATCAAACTAACACTTTAATTATCACACCGAAATCACTCATTACGAAATTTCACCAATTTTTCTAATGAAAATTAATTATGATTAAATAATGTGTAGATAAGCGACGTCGGAACAGTTTCCGATTCTCATACATTTGTTGTTATTTGCACCAAACTCTCAGCTGCTGAATTGGCCGATTTTACAACAAATTGATTCATAAAATTGATATACTTCTTGCTCTCTGCGGTTGTAAACTGGAGTCAATCTTATTCCCACCCAGTCTACGTTCTGGGTCATCCCTTAAAAAAGTGAGAGCTGGTCAAACGCAAATCCGAGTCTATAAACTTACTTGAACAAGTTTGTCCAGTTTATGATTGACAGCCGTCTCTTTGACAAGGACCATAACTTCATTAAGTGCATCCTGGACTGCCGATTGCATGTTATTCGAAGACGCTCTGGTCTGGAATAACCCAGTAGATGCTGGCTAGAGAACAAAATATCGCAACTAACAACTTAATTTTTCCCTCAATAGAGTTTAAGTTAAACAGGTTTGCTTGATGAGAGCATGTGTTACGAAATATTATAACCCTTAATCTTGATGTTCCTTTTTGACAGTAAAGTTAAATTAAAAAATTAAAAAATAAAACAGCCCTCGGTTTTTAGATTAACAAGTCATTTTCAGCAAGAAAGTAAAACGTTCATGCTTACTTCAGTTCGCTGTTAATGACGTGTTACTTGAAAGCGTTTCGTGTCCTTTTGGTTTCGTTGCATCACGATTTTTAAAATAGCCTTTTGAAATTTCGTTATATAGCAAGCTAGATGGCAATCTGACTTTACACTATCATGTGCGGGCTGAAGACGCGGTTGAGCAAGCAGTGGTGACGTTAGATAATTCCATACTTCCAATCGGTAGATTTTGAACACTTTAATTGTGAAATTTCCGTTTTGCAGGGTCTGTTTGAGGTTAAGTGGAATCCCTATATTCAGCTCACCGCACTGCCATAGAACACTCCACTGTGTTTTTCCGAGCTCTTAATCCTGAATATCTATACTTTATGCAAATTAATCAATTAAGTATTCAAGAAAACCAGATGCACGTCTGAAGTACGTTGATACCGAAGAGATTTTTCGCCTTCCTCGAATTTGAGAGAACAAGTTTAGCGGTAACTTGCTAACAAGATCTAGATAAAAAAAGTACAAACCTTCTTTAAGTCTAGGAAGGCAATAGAAGGTGCTTTAGTGACCAAATTATCCAATATTATTGACGAAATGTCAGTAAAGTTTTTCCTCACAATAAGGGCACTCTCGTAAGAAACCTACATTGTAAAGGAAAAAAAGAAAGAAAAGACCGTATGAAATTTCGCGTTTATATTTCAGAATAGCGTTCTCTGGTCTGTGATTACTAATTATTTTCCAACAAGGCAATGAAAAAGCAGAGGCTTACAGAATAGTTATTAACAATGCAGTTATATGAGGGGATATAAAGAGCAAGTATGAGGAGAAGTAGCTCGAGAATGATGAAAGTGAACCACGTTTCTCGGCTGAGTATGATGTGCGGAAAGTAACGAAGTAGAGAACGATAAGTATTGTATTTGTGTAATTTTTAAGTAATGGTGTAATAAATTGCTGATTGATTTATTTTCTGAAATGAATAGTACGATAGCAGCGAAACAGATCACTATTTTCCACGATTTTTCACTCATACTACTGAGCATGTTTGTATAACTGCTGGATATCTTTACCTCAAAAATTAGGCAGGCAAGTCTGGAAGCCCTGAGATATTCTACTGTAGGTCGTGTTCCTGTCTTTAAACCCTTTTGTAGTCTCTTTAAAATAACGTCAGTTGCATCAACCCGTTTGCCATCTCTAAAGGACACAGTATAATCATGTTCAAGTACTGATTGTCTGTTGTTGCTCATTGTGTTCTCAGTTGCTCGTTGGTCTTGGATAACCTTCCTCTCGGACATAACAGCAAGCCTTCAAACGCAAATAAGAGTTATAATGTGCCAAAGAAACATGGTTTCCAAGAAAAAAGATTCTTTATGATTATTCGTCATAAAGTTTACTGAGACAAGTCCTTGGACAATGTACTACTGTCTCAAAGCTTTCATGCTGTATTACATAACAAGCTGAATCAATGCTGATAAAAATATAAGCACATTTTTTTGGGCGTGCTAACATGGGCAGAACGGGGCCAGAAAATTTACATTCGTGGCCCGTCTAAATTTGCCATCTCTCTTTGACGTATTTTCTAATGTGTTGACCCAGTCTCGATTCTGGTGGATCCAGCATTTTATATACTTGTCAAGTTGTACACTATAAAGTACTATAAAGTCAAAAACCCGTTCCACCAAAATGCGACTTGCCAAGGAACCCGATACACTTAACTTGCACAAAAACATATATCAACAGCAACTATTACCTTTTTCGTCATGTAACCTCAAATGTTGCAAATGGTGCAGTGAAATCGACACTGTTTCATATTGCCATTTTTCCCTACCTTTCTCTAAACTTGTCCACTTCCTTTTGTTTCTCATTCAAGAGCTCCTTCAATTTTGTAATCTCGGATTCGTATTCTCGTTGACCCCCATCGCTGGTCTGATCATCGTTAACCCTTTGAAATAATTTGAAGGCATTTAAAAGATACAACCTATATAAACTAGCAGAGTAACAACTTAACATACTGTTGTGTTAGCTTACATGATATATTGTTAACATTAGTTACGTGCGAGAGTTATGTTGGTTCTTACAGAGGGTGTCTTAAAGTAATCACGTATTGTTCATTGAAGACAACTTTAAACCCAAATACGAGTTCGTTGCCTGGATCACACCTTGGTAACCGTACAAATGCACAAATGTTCAGGGTCAACTGCACTTTTTAGAAGATTGATCAGAATTACCTAATTTTAATCATGATCAGCTCTTACCTGTTCGTGAGCCTTTCGTGGTGTGTGTCAATAATCTAAAATTGTTTATTTTGGGAGCAACAATGACTCAATAACTTTCAAAAATTACATTTCAATTGTCTTGAGTCTATTGCCTTGAGTCTACCATATTGGATTTCAAGATTTGAAATAGCAGATATATCAAGGATGCATTTATCAACTTGAAGTTTACAAGGTTAATTAATTGCCGAGGCGAATTTGGGAGAGTTAGCTGACATCCCGATTCATCGGAGGAAATGGAGCCTTACTTTGCTGAAGGGAGTATGCATGGCAACGGCGAACGCATGAATTAAACGATTCAGTTGAACGAAAAGACAAGTGCTCACTGATCCTTGGGGAGCCAAGGCACCCCCCTTCCCCCTCATCAAAAAATAATAAAGTAATAAATTATCGTTTGTAGTTTTACGATTCTCACCTTGATTAAGAGAAAGGAGACGGTGAAGTTTGTAAAACTTCAGAACAAAAAAACACAAGTTTATGCCTTATCAATAAATAAAGTCTATTCACCGGTATATAACTCACCGTCCTTCAGTTTGCTCTGACGACGGACTAATACTGGATAGTTCAGCTCTTCTCAAATTCGCTTTAGCAGGAAGTTTACCTTTGCCAACTCAAGGTGACAATCAACGGGTTTACTTGTCACGAAAACAGCAAAACAGCACTTTAAAATGATAATAATTACACCATTGCGTGGAAATGTCGCAAAATGTGGCCTTAACATTTTTAAAACTACTTCGGGCATTTTACTGCGTCTCCCAGCTGCTTAAATATAGACATGATCGCTGGTTTGAGCAAGCAGAACTCAGAATAATGTTACCTATGACCATCGTACAGGCGGACGTGTTCCTGAAACTTTAGGCACTGAGGAAGGAGAGGAAGCTTTTACCTCATTAGCAAAGCATCATATTTCTTTTCTTGTTCTTGTATTCTGATCTTCAGATCGCTGTTTTCCTGCTGAAGTAATTTCAGTCCTTCCGTAACCTGCATTGATATCTGTATGAGGGACTCTGTGCTTGATTCATCCTTACCACATAAGGGCTCATGATTGTCTGTCGGTGATGATTCTTTTGCGACATGAACAGCTTTGCCAGGATACACCATGCTAGCCATGATCGAAAATTAAGCTATCTCAGATCACCATCATCAGGTTTAATTCAAGGAAGAAAGCTATTCCTGGAATTAGGACCGGAAGTTAAGTACTGTTTTCTAAAAGCTTTGTTTCTGACTGACTGATTTCTTAATAAAAACTGTATGGATGATAATCAGTTACGGCAGGCACTGATTTTGGAAAGTTGCCTACTTGGATTCTTACAAATCCAGCTGTTTCACCAGCTCAAAGTGAGTTATCTCTGTGTTTGTTATTGTTTCAGTCAGATTGCGATTGACGCAATTAGCCATGGTTCTTACGGTCTTCGCGGAGTGTTTTTCTCGACAATAAAACTTTGTGCAACACAGTTTATAGTAGAGCTAAAAAAATCATTTTCTTGTTTCAATTGTTTCTACCCTTGAAGATTTTTCAATGTACACTGTTTAAAAAAAAGGAAGCTGCAAGCTTTTTAAAAGTCATAGATCATGTTTTTGTATTATCCTATTATTTATAACACGCAGCATATTATGCCGGAGGTCTGCGTTGAGACTTTGTTGGGGCATTTCTCAGAAATAACGGATGTTTACATTTACAAACTTTGACCCTTTGTACTAAATAAGACGTCGCTCATGCGTCACTAATATTTGGGACATTTCCCTTTTCTCGGAAAAAGGTGTGTTTTGTACGCTCAGTCTACGACTCATCGGATCTACTCGATCTTTCAAGACTCTGTGAGCTTTTACAAGGTTCAAGATATGGCATCAAAAGGTAAGAATAAGCGATGCTAAAACAACCGGTGGAAAATTTAATGCAGAAAAATTTCTCAGGCAATAGCTTAACAAGGAAGATCACGGATTTCAGCATATCGAAAGGTAGCTTAATTCTTAATTCAAAGCACGGAAACTGCTCTACAGTCTGTTACGAAATTGCGAATTTCGCAGATAACATCGTGGTGGTGGTACGTATATACTTCAGGAAGCGACTCCCAATGTAAACGAGCTTGGAAACCTGCACCTTGACAATTCGTCGACATTTCTAAAGGACAGTGCGCAGTCTTCTCTCGAGAGACATACGTGGAATCGAAATTGAATAGCATCATGTTCGAATATTATTTCTCAGACATTGTTGCTTATAATAGAAACTCCTTTGTGAAATAAAGGCATCGCTTAACAGCGCGGAATTTAGGGAAAATGGAAGATTTCAAAAAAGAAACTGCTGAACCGCGAGATGCTCATCCCAAAGAGCGGATACTCGGTATAATTGGTCATGGCGTGACCTTTTTAAAACGCTGAAAGAAAAGGTTCTTTGACATTTAGCGAATACAAATTTAACATTTAGCAGCTCTTCATGCAGTTTCCATTTATTACAAAAATGACGACATTTATCACATTGATACAGGATAAGAGAAACGTTTTCCGAAAGAGCTTTTGTATTGCGTTACAGGTTACATCAATTCCCGGATCAGTTTCATGTCCAAGCAGTTGACTAATAAGCGCGCGAGATTTCCGCCAGCTATGTAAAGTGGCGCTATCTAAATGTTTCGCTCGATTTCTCTGGCCATATTGCATGTGCTGCAAGTAGATTTCCAAATTTTTGTCTAAACGACAAGGTTACTTAGTTTCTTTTAACGACAAGTACCCATCCTCAGGTTAATGAGGATCTTATGCCAATACTAGACCAGGGGCGGGGCAGAAGACTCCTGAAATTTTCGTATAGGCATCATCCAACAAAAAATGACGTCACATCCGGTTTAAACTGCGCTTCGCGGCTCGTTTCACAAAGCGAGAAAATGGCGTTTCGATTACTCGTGGTTTCCCTCTATTTGTAAACCATCAGTTTCGTTTCATTTTATATTGAGTATGGAAGGATGTTGCAGACACATTACTTCGACTTTTGAAGCAAAAATTTCGGGAAAAGAGAAAAGTTTATTATTGTTTTGAAGCAAAATAACGGAGAGCCTTCCGTCATCGTCGGGCGAATTTTACACATTTGTAAAACTGGTGTTGTTCCGACTTTTGGTTCTTGTTGTTCGTGATTTAGTGATAACAATAAGTGCAATAGCCTATAATGTTAACAACAACCTGGATGAAGTATTGCTGGCCATAGTTTGCACTGTGTACTACGGGAACATAATTAACAGAAGCCGTTTAGCTCCGAAAGTCGCTGTCACCAGAACTTTTGTTACTCTTGGCTCACGCGTATTGGTAGAAGAGACAAGCTGGATCGCATGCTGAAGGTCAGTATCCCACATTCCTACATCTCTCGTTGAAGATTGTTGTTTTCAGTAAGATACAGTACATATGTATCGGTAGTTTGGGGTCATCAGTCTCTTTCTCTTTGGTGAGTGCTTTTAAAACGCCCAGTAAAAACTTGATTCACGGCATGGAAACTTATGCCTCGCTGGATCGAAATTCGAGCAAGATTTTTGAGTTCTAGTCCTCTTTAAAAGTAATTAAATCAATTATTCAAATCCAAGCCATCAGAGGGAATCTGCCATTGAAGCTGCCCTAAGTTAAGGTCCTGTTCATGGACCTTCCCCTTTGAAAATCGTGGGGGTGTTCTTTGAGGCAACACAGGTCCCATTTGTATGGTCTCGGGTACCCGGGATAACCCTCCCCCTGAGGCAACTTTATCAAGTGTTTGTATGAGAAAATGTAGCCCATGTAGGCCGAGTAAAAGTTGACCCTGCATGATTATTCGTAACTCCTATTGAATAATCAAATGTGCAACTATCCCTCTTTGTTTAAGTTTCCCTCACTCATTTGATCAGAGTGGGTTTTGCTGAGTTAATTTTCTCTTCTTTGATACAAATTGCTGCTTTAAATCTTAAATCTAGGCATTACGTGACACTCGCCATGCTGAGAGTTGTTCCAGTTAGGCGAGCCAAAGTGTTTATGTATACTCAAAGAAAAGTTGTTGGTTACTTTAGCTGCCAAGGCGAGTCAACTTGCCCACCTGAATTGTCTCACCCCCAAGTCTGGTTTGTCATCCTTGTGTAAACGGTTGGTTGAATTTTGCAAAGAAATAAGTGAAAAGTTAGCTCCGCCAGGGTAACTCGGGGAAAGGGTTGTCTCTGGTACACAAGAGCCATTCTATTTTATTTCCATTTTCCCTCTTCCTCTTCCAACTGATTATGCAAAATATACTGTCCAAACTCTTTATGGGTACTGGTGTTTGAGAGTGTCATCTTTATCACTACTGTGGAATGTACCTCACCATAGAGCCACCCCCGTTAACACAGCCACCTAGTTATTATGGCCACTCTATTCTGGCTCAAACAAAATCTCAGTCGGTCATTTTCTTATTTATTAATTATACAGTCAGATTTTTGAGACCTGTTGGTGACCAGATTAACAGAATTCTGGCACATTGTAGGAGTAATTTATATACAATTTACAGCAAGCAACAGGCATCATTTTGTTACTGAAGTCCCATGCATATATGTAACTCTTGATTATTTTGAGATTTTATCTTTATTATGTCATCAAGGCAATAATATTTTGATTCCTGCTCCAGCGGTAGGGGGGGGGGGGGAACTCTCCTCTATGTGCTATATACAGCTGTGCAGCCCCAAAGGGTATGGTTATTCAGCCGTTTTGGTCATAAATACTCTAGGGTAAGGCTTTTGCCCTCTAGTCTTAAATTTGTTATGTTTTTTAGAATAAGCTACCTCAATTTCCATCATTATTGATAAGACCATCAACAAAAGTCCTTCAAAACTTATGTTTAGGGCAACTGTAGCAGTCGCAGTGGGGTTGGGAAAATCACAGATTATGGTCATAAATAGGTTAAGAGTTTAACTTTTGTGAAGAGGGCTGCACTGACCCCCACTCAATTTTTCTGGGATGTACAAAACACATTTTCTTAGCAGTTACTACAGTCTTGCTTTAGTAAATCAAAATAGTACTTGCTGCCAGGTACTTTATAAATTAAAGTATAACCCCTCCAGAAGCCTTCACAAAGTACATGTAATATCTGGTGCTAACAATTTTTTTTTGCGGCTGATTAAAATTTGGTATTAAATTGTACTGAACTGGTGCAGATTTAATATACATGATATTTTGTCACACTTAGTTCACTTATTTTAAGACTACTCAACAGCAACTAGTACCTCTTGTATGACCATGCAGTAACAGTATATTCCAAACAAAAAAAAGTACATGTATATGTATTACTATCCTGCCTGGAAGAGTGTGTAGAGAGAGCACACAGTGCAGTACCCTACTGTATGCCTTTTGTTAGGTATAATAATCTTAAATTTAGAAGACTCATATTGATCTTAGAATTCACAAAAAAGTTGATTTCTTGGCAACTCTCCTTTAGCTGTGTCACTTCATAATAAATTAGCAGTTTGGTTCAATGTTTGCCTCTGCATTAATTTGATTAAACTACTGTAGTTTATTTTTTAATGGAATTTAATTCTGTCAAAAGGGAGGTGGGAATCTGAGAACAATAGCTGTGAACTAGACCAACAAATATACAGAAATCTACCACCATTGCTTTCATGGCTGAGTGGAGATGAATCTAAGTCAGACCGAAATTAGAAAAAAAATTACTGATTTATTGGAGAGTTGAAATGGGATCCTGGCTATGGGAGAGTAGGAATTGGGGCTGAGGGGAGTGGGTGGTGTGCTTGTGAATTTAAGAACCTCTCTGAAAGTGAAAACAAACTGTAGGTTTGAAAAGTTTAAAGCAAGGTTAAAAATTATACTTTAATATATCTTGTTTATTAAGGTGGTAATGAGCATAATGCCCACTTAGGGTGAGTCATTGAAACAATGACATAATTTATGTTTGTCTTTTCTTAGGTGGTTACCTCCTGGCATATACACCCCACACAGGCATACAATGTTATGATTAGATGATACAACCTGCTTTCCCATGTTTAACATACAAGTAAGAGTATTGATCAGTGGACCAGTGTACAAGTGTGATTTCTCTACTGATAATGAGAATTATAATAAAGATACAAAGCCACTCTGGTGTGATTTATTTAATTATTGCTTAACGGTAAAGTGAACCAGTTAAACCAAAGGTTGCACTCTGTAAGATAAGGTGAACAAAAATTAAATAGAAAATTTCACTACATCAATTTTATTAATTAAGTATACTTCTCTGCAAAATATAGTTGGTATTTTGTTGTACTGGTAAGAATATAATTTGGAAATTTTTTATGGGAAATGTTTCCATTTAAAAATGTAGCTCAGATGCCACAACTATAGTTCTCCTTTCTGTGGTGTTTTCTTTTGTGGTAAATTGTGAAAACAAATTATGTTGACCTACATGTAAGTTAAAAAAATATACAAGTAGTAGCTCTTCTGAAAAAAAAAGGTAATTTGTTGTTGTTTCTTCCTGTTCATTTTTTCCTTGAACATTTTTATTTTCCTAATAAGTAGTTTAGCTAGCCATAAAAATGTTTTGTTGTCTCAGACCATTTTCAAGATAAAAAAGTGATTTGTATATAAAATTTGAATTTTTTTTTTTTTGGGGGGGGGGGGGTGGGGACCTTTTCAGAATTTCCCTACAAAGATCACAAGGTACAAGGGAAGAAGCAAAAATAGAATTTTAAGTGTTAAAACATATGTTTTCATCATCAGTTTGGGCCTCTCTGTGAAGCTGCATAGTATACTTGAGGATCATGTTATACCCATTTTAATTCAAAATACAAATGGAAACTTGCATTGACAATCACTTAATCTCTTGGCACTGTTTTGTTTTTTAATAATTGCCTTTTTCACAAAACAATAATTTGAACATCTTTGTTTCACAAGCTGGGAGGGGGGGGGGGGGGGAGGGGTATTCTACAAAGTTTTAAATGGAAAGGTCTTATCTCAAGGTCCATTACCCCTTACCCTTTTGTATACATTTGTACCATTTTGATAGAAATGGCACCTCTTTTGTCGACCTTACATTGCAAAAGGGTTAATGTACCCCTTTAACAAACCTATTTAAGAATACTGCATCCCTTTTCTATTCCCTTGGAAAAAAGTTAATAAATAGTATTATAGAATCTCTTCATTCTGGCTGAGGAGAGTAAATGAGAGCTTTTCAACAACATTTTAGAACCAGAAGAATGGAATCCCTAAATGACAGATTTTCCTACCCTTTCATACACCTCAACTTGTGAAATCCCTATCATTAATTTTATACCTGAAGCCTGAAATAGGTACTCATCGTGAGCTGAGCCACCCCATATAGTTCATTACAGAGAGCCTTCCCACATACACAAATCAGGAACTCTTGACAAATACTGTAAGTAGATGCTGGCTTTAAGACTGATCTGAGCCAGCTTCTTCAGTTTTTTAGCACAAACTTGTTGCTCTCTGTCAATTTCTAGTACAAAACCTTTTCTTTGCTGATCTGGTCCAAGTTCACAGACACTAGCATCACTCTCATGACACTGACTCTATCACTGTCACTCACAGTCTGATTCTTCAGTTTCACTGTACCATGCTTCATCATCACCCATCATTGTTAGACATGAGTTCATTAGCTTGTAAAATTCATCAGCCTGGCAGTGTCATTGTTGCTATTGCCTGTTCCCAGACTTCCCTTTTATGGCTAGGTGTAGGGGCATGAAATTTCACTACTGTTTACAAACAATTTGTTTAGATGGCATATTGAAAGTGATGAATTACTGAAAATTGTCAGTCTTGCTAGTGTTCTCTCGTTTCCTTAGGGATTGAAATATCTTGATGTAAGATTACAAAGAGAAAGCACACTGAAATATAATGCACAACTTTTTAGTAACCTTTCAAAATGGGTTGCTAATATGACAGGGATTAATAGATGAGGAACTTGGTCTGCAAACAGGGCAAATGAGAGGGTTTGAAGAAATTAAAGGTGCATGCTTGACCTCAGTTGGGGAGGGGGGGGGGGTATTGGAACTTAGCGCTGCTGACGTCAAAGACTGTTGAAACGGAAAAATAAATTTGATTATAAATGAGAGACAACCACGACATGTCCAAATTACTTAATCGCCGTTAAAACTAATCCTCTTGCTTTTTTTTAAGGGGTTCACGGCCTGCCTGTAACGAAGCGTTTATCAATTAAGGGATTGCTTAGGGAAAACATAGCTTGTTTAAGGTTCTTAACCAATCGTAACATATTTTATGGCATCAGTTTGAGTCATGAGCAAACACACGAGTTTGTGTTAGTGTCGATCGGCAAGAAAGTTATGCAAAGCGCGTTATGTGTGTGGGTCTATTCTTGCAGTGATACGATTAACAGCACTCAAGTACTCTCGAGTGTTTGGCAACAGTAAATTTTAAAAAAGGCGCTTCTGTTAATAAGGTTCCCCCATGTCTAGAAACCTGTCATTGTGCATTTTTCTTAGTGTAATGCCTACCTAAGAGAATAGGATATTTGAATTGAGTGCAACTTACCTAGAATTCATTATCTCCACACAAACGATGACTCCTGTGGAATTCAGCGAGGAAGAAATGGCGACATTTCGTAAAAAACACGCCTTCAAAACAGCGTGTTTTTGAATAAATAAGTACCCTGTCGTTCAAACAAACTGATATGACGAGGAAGAAGACAAAATTTTGTTTATCGTGGCCAAATAAAACGTTAAAAATATCCGGCCGATTGCAAAATATTACCATTTTACTTACTGAGAGAACGATTATGCCATGTTCAAATTTGATTTTGCCGCTCAGCGCTCTTTTTTACCGGATGTGACGTCATTTTTTGTTGGATGATTCAGATACACAAAAAGTGCCAGGCGTCGCAGAGTGTTCTCCCCCGCCCCTGATACTAGACAAATCGTTAGATTCACAAAACATGATGATTTCCGATTACAAACCTATATGTATAACTGACAACAGCTTAAAGCTCGCCGCTTTGAAAAATGTTTATCATCCGTATAATGTTGTCATGAAACAGATGTAAAACAAAAGTAATAACAAAAAGATAACATATAAAGCAATTAATTAATGGTATTGTTTCTCGCTTGATAACAGCCTTAGAAGATTCACTCTGCTATTCACCACGATCTTCATACGTTGCTGTCGTCGCGATCGATTTCGGGACAACCTACAGTGGTTTTGCTTTCTCATTTATTAAAGATCATGGCAAAGATTCGATCTTTATGAACAGAGACTGGGCGAATGAACAAGGGGGGCGGACCAGCAAAACACCAACTTGTCTGCTACTGAATTCTGACCTGTCATTCGACTCGTTTGGATACAAAGCGGTTGAAAAGTATGCAGGTCTTCAAGATGAGTGCCATGAGGGGGAATACCTGTTTTTTCAGCATTTCAAAATGGATCTTCACAATGACAAGGTAAAATAGGATAATATCGCTCCTCTACTCAACCTCGATTGTGGCCAAGATAAACTTACCTGTAGGGTAACTTACATTGAAAAAATGGTCCCCTGCAAATTGTCCTCGTTTTTGCCGTTAGAGCGAATAGGCAACAATCAAGGTGTTGTTTTTACTCAAAGATAAGAAATGCTTGCCCTTAGGGCAACGTTAGCATAACCCGGTGTTTTTTTTAGCAATTAACACTGCCATTTGTCGACTATATTGAAAAACTTTAAATTTAATTGATTATTAATCAATGTCCTAATGTTTGGTATCCCCATTTGATTGGACAGTTCCTGGGGTTCTCACGTGAGACATCGTGCGAAGTAAATCACTGCGCAAAGTTCAAAGCTCAGACTAGAGCTGTTGATAACGGAAAATTTATTCCCGGTAATCAATGAATTTTGATCACAGACATCAAAATAGACCGATGGGATGGTCCATGGCTTAGACAGAACAGAATTTTACAGCTAATCTTTGTTTAATAGACCAACCACTGAACCACGTGTATACTATTACGATAAGAATGCCTGCTCCCCTCTTCTGTCGACTTTAATTATTCGGCGGTTCAAATTTAAACTTTGTTATTACATAGAAACTCAGTCAACAGTGAGAGTCTGAGAGAACATATAAAATATTTAAGGTACTGAAATTGACCACCGTGCCTACAAAATATACTATATCTTTTCATTGAATATTACTTTTGGCAGACCATCAACACAGAAACAACTATCAAAGCTGCCAACGGGCGCCTTGTCAAAGCCAAGACAGTATTTGCCCATTCAATTAGGTTTTTAAAGGAAGAGGCCATTAAAGTAATTTGTCAGCGGACTGGGGATGAACATTTCAGTGAAAATGATATCCAGTGGGTTTTAACTGTACCCGCCATATGGACTCCAAGAGCAAAGCAGTTCATGAGAGAAGCAGCTTACGAGGTGAGATGATATGATGTTGAGCTCACCATTCCAAACAATGCGTAGTATTTCAGACCAGTAGAATTTCCATCCTCGGAGACCCAAGGGCTGCTAGACGGGACGATGCGATATTTTTTCGATGCGATATTTTCGCCCGAAAATATCGCATCGTCCCGACTAGCAGCCCCTGGTTCTCCGAGGATGTAGAATTTCAAGGAAGTAATATCAATATCATTATATGTTATGTACCGAATTTCTGGTTTTATCTACCGGTAAATTATTTTAGTAGAATTCTACTAGTATACTAATGCAAATACTGCAATCTGATTGGCTGAGCTACCCGTATACTATCAGCCATTAGAATGCAGTAGCTGTTGGTCGTCCACGAATGCGACGTTTTTATCGTTTTTCCGAAGTTTTGGAAGAAAGTTTAGATGTAAATGGATAATTAAATTCCTGAGAAGACTAAAGGAAGGACATAAACGGATTCTTGACTTTAAAAACTTGAAATTATTAAAAAACCGGTGCGTGCGCGTAAACAACTGCAAATTTACCAAGGACAATTCAATACGTGCGATTTTGTTAAAGCGTAAAGTTCAATAATGCGTCAAAAAATATTTGGAAACCATTATTTGCGTTAATTTAACTTAGAATTCTTCTAAAACAATTAGATTATTCGCTCTCGATTTCTATGAGGCAATAGTTGATTCGGCCTTCGGCCTCATCAACTATCACCTCATAGAAGTCTCGAGCTTATAATCTAATTATTAAATAGTCAAGTGATTTATCCTATTATGTGATTCAGTTAGTTTCAATCACATCCATCAATTACAACTCTATTTACTGTGGCCAAAAAAGATAAAGCAACAATAACAACAACAACAACAACAACAACAACAGCAACAACAGCAACAATAACAACAATAGGTCCGCACATTTAGTAGGACCCTTTGGAATTTTCCCGCTAACCCCACTAATTTTCAAACTAAGCCTAATGCGTCCTTGATTTGAAACAAATGAACCTGAATTTTACCTGACCGATAGTAACAAAGATTATTTAAATGAATTATGCTTGTTTAGAGGGAGAGAGTCCTATGATAAAATCTCGAAGCTTTCCAGCATATAAAGGAGGCAAACCATTTGCTGCTTAGGAATAAAAATGCGTCACTATTATAATAGCTTCTCTTCGGTGGCCTGCATGAGGTAACTGGATCATTTGAGAGTTGTACTGATACCTGTGCGAGGATTCTAGTGTCTTCATAGCTCTATTTATGGTATTAAACTTATGCTGGCATTGCAAATGTGATTCATGTAGGTCTTAATGTTTTCTGCTTTGCAAATGTTTAGTCTGACAATTGTGAAGATTGTGCTAAGACTATTTCGATCATTTTTCAGGCTGGTTTGGGGTCGCCTAACAATCCAGAGCAGGTAATGATTGCTCTTGAACCCGAAGCTGCCGCAATTTGCTGTCTGGAAAAGAGTATGAGCGAATTCCAATCAGAAACCGGCAGCAGCTCAGCAGAAGGACTTCTGTGTCAACCAAATACACATTACATGGTTGTTGATATTGGAGGTAACACATCGTGATAGTTTCTCTTTTTGTGTTACGTATAAAATTATGTATAGTAACTGGGTGCAAACCAAATATTCCTTTAAATGCAAACTAACCGCTTTAGTAGACGTTTGAAGTTGTCCTTCAGTAGCATTTCGGAATAGATAAATATATTGATTCAATTGAGACCTTGAGCTACTGTGCCGTATTTTGTTAAGTTTTCCCCGTTCTACGGCGAAAGCGTGAAATTAAAATACAGTAGAGTCGCTCAAGACCTCAATTGAATCAGTATAGTTATCTGACCGCTTCAGTCTTAATTGAAAAAAACAAAAAAAAACTTTTCTTCATGGGAATTGTGAGTCAACCGAGGACCTCTACAAGGTCTGACAAGGTCTTTTTCATCTTAAAGATTCTTACAACAGCAAAAAAAAATACAAAATAAAAAAAATAAAAAAATAATATATGAGTAAAAATTGCCGCCAATCATGCTTCAGTTGTCTTAGCCTAAAGGAGTTCCGTCTGAGGGTGATCTGATCACTGCATTTTGAGATATAAGAAAACAGATCCAGGGTGTTAGATTACATGGGTTTCAAGAAAATCTCTTTTGTTCAGAATCAGTGGGATGCCATTATCGTTGTCATAGTAATAATAACTGCTTAGAAACCAGTAAATTGTGATCATAAGTCACCACTATGTAGTATGGCACAAATCGAAAGTTGTCATCTGTTTCTTTTTTCGTTTTTTATATACCTTGCCCGTAGAGTAAAGGAAGACAACGTGGAGCTTCGTTGATAATTCTAGTCTGTCAGTA
The DNA here is from genome assembly GCF_042242905.1 of Orbicella faveolata. Taxonomy (NCBI): domain Eukaryota; kingdom Metazoa; phylum Cnidaria; class Anthozoa; order Scleractinia; family Merulinidae; genus Orbicella; species Orbicella faveolata. The sequence goes on from NW_028301569.1 coordinate 2,788,034, forward strand.
ATTATTTGCATTGACTGTTTTATCTTGGCTTTGTTTTTGTTCAGGAGGCACCCTTGACGTCACAGTACACGCCATACACGGCGACGGTAACATCAAAGAGATCCACAAGGTGACAGGAGGTCCATACGGCGGAATGAAGGTGAATCGACAATTTGAAGCCCTCTTGGATGAGCTGCTCGATGTGCGGAAGCTCCAAACCTACCGGAAACAGTATTCATCTGATTGGCTCTGTCTAATGAACGAGTTCGAGGGCAAAAAGAGAGGAGAACGCATTTTGGACAGCACAGTGATGACAAACATCCGATTACCACGCAGTTTTGTGACCCTGGTAAATCAGTGCTGGAGATCACGCTACGGCGAAAAAGATATTAAACTGAAAAATAATGAGTATCTCGCTCTCAGTTCAGAAGTAATGAAAAAATTGTTTGTTCCGGTAATTGAGGACATCAAGAAGCATTTAAGATCCCTGCAGGGAAATCCACAGCTGTCAAAGGTGAAAACAATGCTACTGGTTGGAGGGTTTGCCGATTCTGCTCTTCTTCAGAAAGAAATTAAGAGTGAATTTTCCAGGAAGTTCAGAGTACTGATCCCCAGTCATGCAGCCATTGCTGTCGTTCAAGGTGCCGTTATGTTTGGCAAGAAGCCTTCAAAAATAACCGAAAGAGTGGTGCGGACAACTTATGGGGCGGATTGTTCGCGGGATTTTATCCACGGCGTCCATCGTGAAGAAAAGAAGTTTGTTGCAGATGGCATTGAGAAGTGTAGCAGTTTGTTCAACCTATTCGTGAGAGAGAATGAAACAGTACGAACTGGTCAGAAAATTACAAGTAATTACACTCTACTTCGCGCAACCGATGTCAACATAGCATTTGGTTTTTATACAACTAGCAATCCTGATGTCAAATATGTCACAGACCCCGGAATGACGAAGATTGGCAGTGTTACGGTTCAGTCTCCCGACACTTGGAGAGGTAAAGATAGAGTAATTGAAGTCAGCATGTATTTTGGTAGAACGGAAATAACTGCCACAGCTAGGGATGTTTCAAGTGGGAACGTAGCTCGAACTACACTTGATTTTTTGCATTTGTAGAAAATAAAGACTAATTTTACCACTGGATTAGTTCTTAGTCCAAATTGTCTTTTGTTAAGGAACTTGACTTTTTGAGGTCATTTAAAATTAACTTTTGTTTTATATTAGAGACTTTTAAACACTGACCCAGTTGAATTGACTGTATGAGTGGCTAATACTCTGAACTCATATTTAACAATTATTCGCCAAAGGCGAAGTGAATATTCACTAATGTTCACTCAGTCTGAGGCGAATAATTGTTTAAGTATAATTTTTAGAGGTGAATATCAAGGACTACAAAATAACGGACTAAAACATAAAATCACAGACGCAATTGTTCGTGTGCATACACGTATGCAGCCGTAGTTTTAAAAATAAGCTTCCATGTACATCGATTGTCAATCAATTTACTCATCGAGTTCGGCAGTAAAACAAACGAGCGAAACACTACGAAAAATAAATTCATCCGGTACCTTTGTTTTATCGTTGTTGACTTCATTCACAGTTGTCATCATCGCCTGAAACTGAATAGCTTTATTTTGAAGAAAAATAAATTTCGGTCAATCGATCTGACCTGCTGGGGATCGACGCAAACATTGCGTCTACAATTCTTAAAAGCCTTGAATACGAGTTCTTGAAAAGATTTTTGACCCAAGGGTGACAGCAGTCATTTTGAAAACTCTCCATCCTTTCAAATATCCTGGACTTGGAGTGACGTCTTTCGAATAAATGAAAACTTCATTTATCAACTGTCCGCCATGTTTACATGTCGACATGGCAAAGATGAGGAGCTTAGTAACCAAGCTCTAGCGGGGTGAATATAGCGTCATATAATGAGCTTTTCGACCAATCGGAATGTTCAATTCTTACATTCACCTCTGGAAATTATACTAATTGCTGCGGAGTGAGCAGCAATATAATCAGGATTTAAGAAGAATATATTACAGGGGGTACGAATTTTCGAATTCATCATTTTTTACCAGAATGCACTGCATTTAATCAGAGTGCACTGGGCCACTTTTTACTAGAGTGCATTGCGCTACGAACAACACGAGGATCTCCTTTTTCGCGTGGGGTTAGTGGTTATGTTTTGCTCTGATTTATCTGTAAAACGATGTGAAGGAGATCGTGCTTGACTTTCACAGCTCTTGCTTTTGTTCTTAATGCAGTATGTGAAAATTTGTAAATCTGGACGATTAATTGTGACATCTTAATTTTAAACTTAGTATGTCATTTCTTAGCAGTCTCGCCTCCTTGGCCGAATTCTTTAGTGAAGAGAAGTCGTCGTTACTAAGGTTGTAGAATAATTAAAACAAACGAAAACCGTAGAACACGCTAAAATCATATATGCTGCGATCTATTCCTTTTTATCGAAACATGAATTTAAGCTTAAGCTTTAGCATTTTCACACATCGCGATGGACGCGTCCTCGACACAATCTGTCAACATTCTAGAGACATTTAATGCGTACCAGTACAGAATTTATTAGTTAGATTTCTGTTCCTACAATTTCCATATCTCTCGATTTTCGCGATCTGGTAAAGTGGAGGTTGATATGTATCGCTCTATGTCCAAGCATAGTTCAGATGACTATGTGCTTTTTTGTCTCGATCCCTTGTCACACCTCGCCATCGATGCGTCATCACGCATGAAGTTGATGCATACAAGGGCAGATTTTAAGTTACACGCCACGATTTGACACTACTTTAAGTAATAAAGGTTAATGTAAGTCTTGGAATGCGCAGGTAGATGAATCACTGCGTAAAATATGTCACTATCAACAGAATATGCCGCAGCATTACTATCTTTTAGATACCATAGTACTAATTATTAATTAAAAATTATTCGCCGAGGGCTCAGTGAACATTGGTGAATATTCACCAATGTTCACTGAGCCTCAGCTGAATAATTGTTTTAGTATAATTTTCAGAGCTGTACAAAGCGGACTACAGAATAACGGACTAAAACATCAAAACACAGACGCAATTGTTCGTTTGCGTACACGTATGCAGCCGTAGTTTTAATAATAAGCTTACACGTACATCGATTGTGAATCGATATGATGTCTTTCGAATAAATGAAAACTTCAATCAGCATTTGTCCGCCATGTTTACTTGCCGAGATGGCAAAGATGGCGAGCTTAGTAACCAAGCTCAAGCGGGGTGAATATAGCGTCATATGATGAGCTTTTCGACCAATCAGAATGTCCAATTCTTATATTCACCTCTGGAAATTATACTAAAAACTTTTATTTCCGTTTTAATTTCGGATGTTTTTCATTTCTGTTTCCGATTTCATTTCTCTTTGGCTTTAAACCTGTACAGATGTATATTTTTTGGTTTTTATTTTTGTTTCACGTTATTTTTATTCTGCTTTGTCTTCCATTTTCATTTACTTTTTTTCTCTTATATATTCTCAGATTTTATATAGCATTTAACTATTATATGTTGCAACTTTTAAATGTAAATTAGGGACCTATGTCTAATCTCTTATTTCTGGTAATTGCTTTGGTCCAGAGCTATATATGGTCAATAAACTGTCGTGACCCTTCCAATGGGTAATTTCGCCTATAAGACGTGCCGGCAAGGAATCATGGCCGATTGGCTGCTTCCATTGCTGCTTCCGTCTATTGAATTGAAAAATAATTTAATATACTTGCTACAAGTTTTTTTTAACCTGTTACAACAATGTGATTAACCATTTAACTTTTAAGTCTTCAATTAGCAAACGGTTGAATTTTACAATAATTTAGTGCAAATTTCTGTATGATCTTTTTATATCAAAAAAATAGCTTCGGAAGAACTAAGGGCTGGTCATCCACACGGATAAATCATGAAGCGATAAAAGTACCTCTTTATTTATCACATGGAAATCACTTACTACGAAATTGAACCAATTTTTCGAATCAAAATTAACTATGATTAAACAATGTGTAGAAAAGCGACGTCAAAACAGTTTCCGATTCTAACTCATTTCTTGTTTTTTGCGCTGTTCTGCAGGTTTATTTGGTCGATTTTCCCACAAATTGATGAATAAGATTAATATATGTCTTGCTATCTGCGGGTGTGAACTCGATTGATTCTTTATTCCACCCATTTTTACGCTCTAGTTCATCCCTTAATAAGTGCGAGCTAAACCCGGGACAAATCCGAATTTATAAACTTACGTGAACAAGTTTATCCAGTTTATGATTGACAGCTGTCTCTTTGACAAGGACCATAACTTCATTAACTGCATCTTGGACTGCCGGTTGCGTGCTATTTGAAGTCGCAAAAGGCTGGAATAACTCACTAGGTATTGGCTAGAGGAAAAAAAATATTGTAACCAATGGTAATTTTCACTTAATAAATTTAATTTTTCCCTCTATAAAGTTTAAGTTAAGCGGTTGTCAACAGGCTTACTTGATGAAAGTATATTTTACGAAATATTATAATCCTTAATTTTTTTTTTTTTGACAGTAAAGTAAAAAAAAAGTTAAAAACAAAACAAAAAGAACAAAAGCAAACAAACAAAAATTCCATGCTTACTTCAGTTCACTGTTAATAATGACGTGTTATTTGAAAGCGTTTCGTGTCCTTTCGTTTTCGTTGCACCACGATTTTTAAAATAGCCTTTTGATATTTCGTTAGAAAGCAAGCTAGATGGAAATCCGACCACACACTATCGTGTGCCGGGACTGAAGACGCGGTTGAGCAAGTAGTGGTGAACTTAGATAATTTCATACTTTCAATCGGGTAGATTTTGAACAATTTCGTTGTGAAATCTCCTTCCGCCAAGGTCTGTATGGGGTTAAGTTAAATCCCAATATTCAGCTCATTGCCTTAAAACGTTTCATCTTTTTACGAGCTCTCAATACTGAACACCTATACTCCCAAATTGGAATATATTATATTGCAACTAAATGTAAACATTTCAAAAGGAACAAGTATTCAAGAAAACCAGATGCACATCTAAAATACATTGATACCAAAGCGATCTATTTTTTGCCTACCTCATATTTAAGAGTAAAAATTAAGTGGTAACTTGCTAGCAAGATCTAGGTAAAAAAGCATACACAAACCTTCTTTGAGTCTATGAAGGCAATGGAAGCTGCTTTAGTGACCAAATTATCCAATATCATTGACGAAATATCAGTTAGTTTTTCCTCACAATAAGAGCTCTCTTGTAAGAAACCTACAATGTAAAGGGAAAAAAGAAAGAAAAGACCGTACAAAATTTCCAGAAATATCCAACAAGGCAATGCAGAAGCAGAGGCTTACAGAATAGTTAATAACGATGCAGTTATATGAGGCGATATAAATGGCAAGGATGAGAAGAAGAAGCTGGAGAATGATGAAAGTGAACCTCATTTTCAGGCCGAGTATGATATGCGAAAAGCAACGAGGTAACGATAAGTAACGATTAGTATTGTATTGGTGTAATTTTTAGTATTGGTGTAATGTATTGCTGACTGATTTATTTTTGAAATGAATAGTACGATAACAGCGAAACAGATCACTTTTTTAAGGTAGTGGTAAAACATTCGTTTGTAAAGAATTTCCTCACAGAATACTTACTCATACTGATGTAAATGGAAGCAGCCTTTTCACTGAGCATATTTGTATAACTGCTGGATATCTTTACCTCAAAAATTAGGCAGGCAAGTCTGTAAGCCCTGAGATGTTCTACTGTAGGTCGTGTTCCTGTCTTTAAACCCTTTTGGAGTCTCTTTAAAATAATGTCAGCTGCATCAACCCATTTGCATCTCTAAAGGACACCGATTGCCTGTTGCTGCTCATTGTATTCTCAGTTGCTCGCTGGTCTTGGATAACCTTCCTCTCGGAGATCACAGCAAGCCTTGAAACGCAAATAAGAGTTATAATGTACCAAAGAAACATGGTTTCCAAGAATAAAGATTCTTTATGCTTATTCGTCACTCAGTAGCATTTACTGAGACGAGTCGCTGGCTGAACAATGTAGCACTGTCTCAAAGCTTCCCTGCTGTATTACATAAAAAGCCGAATCAATGCTCATGATACACATATAAACACATTGTTTTTGCCGTGCTAACATGGGCAGAACAGGGAGAGAAAATTTACATTCGTTGCCCGTCTCAATCTGCCATCTCTCTTTAACGTATTTTACAATGTGATGACCCAGTCTTGATTCTGGTGGATCCAGCATTTTATATATTTGTCAAGTTGTACGCTATAAAGTACTTCCAAACCCTTCCCACCAAAATGCCACTTGCCAAGCAACCCCATACACTTAACTTGCACAAAAATATATGTCAACAGCAACTATTATCTCCATCATGTAACCTCAAATGTTGCAAATGGTGCAGTAAAAATGACAATGTTTCATATTGCCATTTTTCTTACCTTTCTCTAAACTTGTCCGCCTCTTTTTGTTTCTCATTCAAGAGCTCCTTCAATTTTGCAATTTCTCGCTGACCCCCATCGAATCGCTGGTCTGATCGTTGTCTACACTTTGAAATAATTTAAAGGCATCTAAAAGATACAGCCCATATAAATTAGAGTTAAGTAACAACTTCACATACTGTTGTGTTAGCTTACGTGATATAGTGTCAAAGTTAGTTATGTGCGAGAGTGCGAGCTAGGTTATTACAGATGGCGTCTTGAAGTAAACACCTATTGTTCTTTGAGGACTAATTTAAAACCCAAATACGAGTTCATTGCCTGGATCACACCTTGGTAACTGTACAAAAGCACAAGTGTTGAGGGTCAACTGCACCTTTTAAAAGATTGTTCAGAGTTACCTAATTTTAATCATGATCAACTCTTACCTGTTCGTGAGCCTTTCGTGGTGTGTGTTAATAATCTAAAAATGTTTATTTTGGGAGCAATATTGACTCAATAAATTTCAAAATAGTACGCTGGACAAAACTGTTCTGGATTAACGTTTTACGACAAAAAATGAAAAAAAAAGCAAAGCGATGCAAATAATTCTGAGAGTGCCTTAAAACCTACTAAATTCCACACATGTAAATTTATTTTCATATAGATCATGCAGGGAACACTTGAGTTACAGAGAATCTAAATTTGTGAATGAATAACAAAAGTACTGAAAATTGCGCGATTTCTGAGAAAAAAAAAATAGCCATAGTTTACATCGACACGGTACTGTTAGATCAGCGTTGTTGTGCGAAGAACATCGTTGCGTGTTTGTGGAATTCTTTCATGAATTAGGCGAGATGTTATGAAGAAGGAGCGATATCCATCCAAACAGCACTATAATCCTGTAATACATCAGCGGTTTAGAGAAGCAAAGATTCAAGTTGTGATGCTACCTCTGAAGGCCACAAGGGAAATCAAAGAAAGTTGTTTCAAGCTGTTAAGCAAGAAATTGTGAGAAAATGGCAAGGTCCTGGTAGATGAGCCCAGAAAAAGGTCCGAAAACTTTCCTAACTGAAGCAAAAATAGCAGTGTCTGCATGAGGTTCTCGGCCGATTACGCTTTAACACAGCAGTATCTTGTGCAATTGTGGCCTGTGCGAAGCTCGAGCTAAAGGCAGCCGTATTCAAAACAGGCGGAAGACCGGTTTAGTGGCAAGATCAGTTTAAAGACTTCAAAGAAGATCAGTCTCTGAAGACAGTATCGTATTTCAGTGGTCAAATAAAGTTGTAAGTCTTTTTCATGCTTTCTTCTCAACATCTTGACCAAAAAGTCCACCAGCACGTAAAGAGTTTCTTCGCAAAACAACACTCTAAATGTGACTCTTATTTCTCAGAAATCACGTGATTTTACATAATTTTGTGACTCTATTACCGAATTTGGACAAGGTGTAACGCAAGCCTTTCTTGCGTGATCCATATAAAAATATGTTTCCATGTGTGGAATTTAGTAGAGTTTAAGACAATCACAAAAGCAGTCTTGTCACTTTGTTTTATTTTTTGTGGTAAAACGTCGATCCAGAACAGTTTTCTCCAGCTTACTAACATTTCAATTGTCTTAATCCATATTGGATTTCAAGATTTGAAACAGAAGATATATGAAGGATGTATTTATCAACTTGAAGTTTACAAGGTTAATTAATCGCCGAAGCGAATTTGAGAGAGTTAGCTGACGTCCCCATTCTTCGGAGGAATGGAGGCTTGTGAGTCACGCGTGTATGTTTATATATTGGTTTATGGAGTTATTTAACAGGAGGGGGCATGCATGGCAACGGCGAACGCATGAATTAAACGATTCAGTTGAACGAAAAGTACTGCTTACTGATTGTTGGGGAGCCAAGGTCCCCCCGCCTCACCAAAAAAATAATAAAATAATAAATTATTGTTTGTATTTTTACGACCCTCGCCTTGATTAAGAGAAGGGAGACGGTGAAGCTTGTAAAACTTCAGAACAAAAAAACACAAGTTTATTTCTTATTTAAGCAATAGACCACTCTTTCTGTGGGTTTACTGGCGCTATAAACCACGCGGGATGTTGAGAGAACACGAGAAAAGCTTGTAAATCACGAGCCGTTAGACTTTTCGAGTGTTCTCCCAACATCCCAAGTGGTTTATTGCGCCGGTAAGCCCATAGAAAGAGTGGTCTATCGGTTTTATGAAATAACTATGGAAAAAGCCTGTCAATGAGAGGAAAATTTATCGTACTTTCGTGATCAAGTTGCTTATTCTCATCAAGATCATGAGATGACGCGACAAACCAATCACAGCGACTGAACGAATGAAAGCACAGACTCCTCGCCGGGCACGAAATCCACAGAGCAAAGCGACGAAAACATTTCACCCTAAGAGAGTTTTCAGAAAGGAAAGGGAAAGGTTATCGGTGAAAGGCAAAAAGCATATTAATCAACTCAAAAGTATTCTGACGGGGAAATGCAGGGATTCTTAGGTGGAATTGGTCATCACGTAAGTAAAAGGCTGTACGAAATGTTTGCAAGTAGTCCAAACTTCATGTGCTCGGCGAAGTGATTCAACGCAGTGTTTAACGATAACTTTCTAACGTTTTGTGAATGGAATTAAGTTTAGTTACAGAAACGCTGCTTCCGAAATTTATTCAGAATTTATTTACTTGTGCTGAAGGTTATGAAGTCCGTGTTTCTCTGTATTTTGCTAAATGAAAACTATTGCTTGAAAGCTAAGCTTATGGAAACCAAACTCATTTATCGTGTTATGCATGCATGCATTTAAGCTTAATTTAAACCCAAAATTTCTTATAGAAAGAAATCTTTTCCCTGCTTTTTTGACAACCCAAATTGATCAGTCAAGCCCAGCTGACTCCGTCCTCCGCAGACCGTGGGAAGCACCGAAAAAGGGTTTAGAACTTCCTTAATTTTAATCTCAAGCGTAACCGGAGTCGGCATAAAATTTTTGCCGCGGAAAAAAGAGATAAAGCTGTATATGACGACCAACTTCTGGTCCTTGGTTTCCTTGCAAACTTTTATGTTGAATGAAAAGATATTCGTGTTATTGATATCTCAGCCAATGAAAGGCAAAACTGTTTATTACATTTGTTATCGCTAAAGTTCCGAGTTCTCTAGTTCCCGCGTAGAGCTGCCATAGATCGGGAACCGTGGTTTACCGGTACAATAGAACATAGGTTTAGCAACTCTATTGACCAATCAGAACGTGCGTAGTATCTCAGTTATTTTATAACAATAAAGTTCATAAGAAATGGACAACAACGTTAAGTTTAAAACAAGACATGTTTCGATCGTTCAACGATCATCTTCAGTTGTGAATTCGTTTCAGGGGCGGGGTAGAAGACTCCTGAAATTTTTGTACTGGATCATCCAACAAAAAGTGACGTCACATCCGGTTTAAACGGTGCCGCGCAGCTCGTTTCACAAAGCGAAAAAATGGCGTTTCGATTGGGGAAGATTTTCCTCTATTTGCAAACCATCAGGTTCGTGTCCTTCCATACTGAGGATAGAAATATCTTGAAGGCACATTTTTTCGACTTTTGAAGCAAAACTGTTGGCAAAAGAGAACAGTTTAGTATTGTTTTGAAGGAAAATAACGGAGAGCCTTCTGTCATCGAATGGCGGATTTTACACATATTCAAAACTGGTGTTGTTCCGACTTTTGGTTCTTATTGTTCGTGATTCGGTGATAACACTAAGTGCAATAGCCTATAATGTTAACAACAACCTGGATGAAGTATTGCTGGTCATAGTTTGCACTGTGTACAACGGGAACATATTTAACAGAAGCCATTTTTTTCTGGAAGTGAACACAGTTGAAGCTCTATATCCACGTGCGTGTGGTGGAAAAGACATGCTGAAGCGTATACTCAAGGTTAGTATCCTATTTCCGTATCTCTTGTTGAATACGGTTTTTCTCTGTAAGAAATAAGCAATGTTGAGAGTCAGAGGTGAGCTTTGGGGATATCAGATTTCCCCGAAGAGATCAACAAAGGGGTGAAGCACTCCCCCACCAAATTTTCTGGGAGTACCCCACCGGGTACTGTGAAGTTGTTCATAAATATACATGTATGCTGGACAGAATTCAAATTTTATCCAGTGGTCAATTGTACATTCCTCTGTATTGTCTGAACTGCAATGCAGGCCTGGGGATCAACTTCTTTGGGCAGTTCCAAAAGAGGGGGGTTGGCCTGTTTAGGGTTAGCTCCTTAGCCCTTAACTTTACCTCCGCTTTTGACAGGTACCCACTTCTACTGTGACCTGGGGTGGGGGTACTCCCTTATATGCACTATAGGGGTATGTGTGGCCCCAAAAGGTATGGTTTTTCAGTCGTTTTGGTCATAAATAGGGTATCAGTTTTGGCCATTTTGGCCTTAAATAGGATATGGGTTTTGTACTCTAGTCTTGAATTGGGTAATGTTGTTTAGAAGAAGCTACTCTTTCATCATTATTGATAAGACCATAGACAAAAGGCCGTCAAAAATTATGTTTAGGGCAACTGTGTCAGCTACCATGGTGGTAAATATGTTATTGAATTTTTATTCTGGTAATAAATAGGGTAGGGAGAATCGCAGATTTTGGTAGTCACAATTAGTTAATTCGACTATTTTGAGATTTTAAAGATATGTTCTATATATCAAATTGACTCAACAAGAGATGCTGTGGAAACACAGGCCGCTGGTGATTGTTTTCACAGCTTTTTTAGTTCTTCCAAAGATCTGTTTACAACACCTCATCTTCTGTTAATCTGGTGGGGATACAATGTAGCTCTGTAGCAACGGAACCTTTGTTCATTATTAATTTTGATCAATGTTTAAATGGCATCTGCCTTCCATCTTGTAAAGAAAAAATGAAAAATGGCTGTCTCATACGCATGCATCAAATAATTCACAAAGGTCAGTTGTGATTGCTCCATTGTGGGTGGGCTGAGAATTCTAGCTTGGTTTGATCTTAAAGTGATTGTTTGCCATTTATTTCCCCATGCATTTGGCTGAATTTGACCCTGCATGACTATTCAAAACCCATATTGAATAATCAAATGAGCAAAATCCCTCTTTGTTTGAGTTTCCCTCAGTCATTCAATCACAGTGGGTTTTGCTAAGTTAATTTTCTCTTCTTTGTAAATTGATATTGCTGCTTTAAATTCTAAATCTAGGCATCATGTGACACTCGCCATGCAAAGAGTTGTCCCGGTTAGCCAAGCCAAAGTGTTTACACGAAGAAACGTTGTCCTGCGTGTCAGGGTGCCAAGGCATGACATGAGCCAAGGCTAGACAACTCACCCACCCCTGTTGTCTCGCAGGCGAGACAGTTTCATGATCCTAACTGTAAACAGTTGGTTGAATTTTCAAAGAAATAAATGAAAAGTTAGCTTGGCCAGGGTAACTCAGGAGAAGGGTTGTCTTGGGTACCCAAGACCATATAAATGGGCCCTAGTACAGCCATTCTATTTTATTTCCACACTCCCTCTAATCCTCTGTTGACATGAGCTTTAGACGGGGCTATGAAAGAGTTATTTCTGCACTTTTATCTTTTCTGTTAGGTGGCAAATATTGACTTATTTAGAGAGTGTGGCTGGGGGAAGGGGGTGTGGATATGAAATGGAATATCTCTAGTCAACTCTGGGCCCAAGTTGTGTGTTGTCTAACTGATTATACAAACTATACTTTCCAAAATCTTTATGGGTAGGTGTTTGAGAGGATCATCTTATCTGTTCGTCACTACAGTGGAACCCCACCTTATGGCCACCCCATTCACATAGCCACCTTGTTATTACGGCCTCTTGATTCTGGCTTGTACAAAGGCTCAGTCAGTCAGTCATTTTCTTATTTAAAGAACCCCTTTAACCACACTGTTAATGTGGTCAGATTTTTGTGGCCCAGCAACCGGATTGACAGAGTTCCACTGTAATTTAAAATTGTCAGTGTTGGTTGTTTTAAGAATATTTGTACCTCACAGAGGTGAAAATGAATTTGAGCTATTACCCACAAAACAAAATTCTGGATCGTACATTTTAGGAGTAATATACACAATTTATAGTAAGCATCAGGCATCACTTTGAGAGTGAAGTCCCATAACTCTATTATTTGGAGATTGGTTATCCACTATCCCTGAAATTACCAAGGCTGATATCTCTATTATCATGTCATCAAAGCCATAATATTTTGACACCTACTGTACCATTAACGCAGTTTCCTTAAGCAGTTAAACAAGAGTCTTTCTTTAGTAAACCAAAATAGTACTTGCTGCCAGGTGCTTTATAAAAGTATAACCCTTCCAGAAGCCTTCACAAAGTAACGTCAGTAGCTAACAATTTTTTTGTGGCTGATTTAAACCTTGTAATAAATCATACTGAACTGGCCCAAGTTTAATATACATTTTGTTGCATTTAACTTACATGTTTTCAGTTTAAAGGAGAAGGTCACTCCAAAGAGCTTACTTTTTTTGTCTTCACTTATAGCAAGTGAATATTCAGCATTTCCACTCACCAAAGGTTCAGCCTCTGAAGTGCCTGCTATCCTTAAGAAATTCATCTCGAAATTAAGAAGCGACTTCAGAGGCCACCATTTTGCAACTGTCTTGGCAGCCTGAGGCTGCGTTTATGTGACTTCATTCCATCCAACTCAAAATTGGTAAGAAGGAGAAGAACCTGCAACTGACTTGGCATCTGTCACAAGGTCAGCAAAATCTTTCTTTTTTCCAAGCGATTATCCTCTTGACTATCTTCAATGCTATTATTTTGGAGTTAAGAGCATGCTTAGCTCAAAATAATATGTCTCAAGAGCAGCCATAACCTGGAGTGGTAGTCAAAAGGCTTGTCACAAGCCATCAGGACAAAATCTGTCAGACAGAATGATGTCATGAAAACTTGGCCTGGGTGCTTCTTTGGAGGCGAACTTCATAAGGAAAACCTGCACTTTAGACGCTGAAACTTCTGTGAGTGGCTAACCTTAGTGCAAGGTTTTCATTAGCGTTGACATAAAATTTATGTTTTTTGGAGTGACCTCCTGTAAAATACACAGTCACATTAAGACTTAACTCAGTAGCGAGGTACATCTTGTATGACCAGTAACAGTATACATGTATCCAAAAAACAAAATATATATTGTCCAAACTCAGTCATGTTAGTAGTGTTAGCGTCTAATGAGTTCCTGCAAAGAGATAATTATACAATCATTCTAGCCACTCTCCTCAATATTCTGGGAGTCTCCCACCTACCGTTTAGATCATCCATCCCAGGCAAGTTTTGAACTATTGTCCAGATACAAGGGACAATGGGCTCCTAGGGACAGTGCTTTAAAGTGCTATTATGATGAAATTTGCGGATGTCCTCCATAATATGAGCATAACAGTTTTGTTACCATGGCAACATACTGGGTTTAAACCTTCCCTGATGATTATAGGCTTTTCTGGCCACCTTTGGCTTTCCATTTTGATATTTGCCATTGGTGCCTCATCAGCACGATCTAGGAAGCATATTAACATACAAGGTCAAAGTCGTAGCCTTGTTTAACGTTTTTCAAGCTGAAAATCACTGAATTAGTGAAATCAGGTTAGAGGGGACTGGAAAAGAGCAAGTTGCCATGGGAAAATACAGGCTGTATATAATTTTTATAGCCATAGGTGTGTTTCCTGTAGTTCTAACTATAAGCCTATTAACCTGATGTAATATTGGGTTAAGTGTATGACAACATCAGTCACCTCATTTGCATATTTCTATTTTTTAAACCTACATATCTTTAGAACTGATGCAGATATTTGCAAAAGGTAAACAGCATTTTTAATCTTTTGTGGAATTCTATGTGATACACCTGAAAATTCTGACTCAAGGGGTAAAAATTTAAGGATAGAAGCACTTTAAAGCATTGAGTTGAATTTATGCTGTTGGCAAAATTTTACTGTAAGGTGTCGAAAGGAATTTGGAGGGGAATTTGGTGTGGTTATTGAATTGACAGACATTGGTTCTGTAGGGTAGGAATAGGGACTGAGGGGTGGGTGGTGTGCTTGTGATCCTTTTTTAAAAAACCACTCTAAAAGTGAAAACAAACTGATTTCAATTGAAAAATTTACAGCACAGGTAAAAATGATTCATTATATGTTGTTTTTTATAGGTGGTAAATGAGCAAATACCCTCATGATCAAGAGACCTGTCCAAGTGTGATTTTTTTTTACCGATAATGAAAATCATAATAAAGATGCAAAGCCACCTTGGTGTGATCTCTTCCTTGACAGTGAAGTGCAACCTAACCAAAAGTTGCATTCTTTAAGAGGTTTACAAAAATTAAATGGAAAATTAAACTACACCAGTTTGTATTAATTTTATAAGTACTCCTCTCTCCAAAATATATTTGGTATGTTGTCATACATGGACTGGCAAGAATATAATGTAGAAATTTTATGGGAAATGTTTCCATTTAAAAAATATGCAGCTGAGACACAATAACAATAATTCTCATTTCTGTGGTGTTTTCTTTGGTGTGAAAGTGTAACAACAGATTCTATTACCCTACATGTACTCTTGTGAGATAACTTTAAGAATTCCTAGGAATTCCTAGGAATTTCCTAAGAATTCCTAGGAAAAAATTGTAAGTTGAAGAATGTAGGAGCTCCTCTGAAAAAGTTTGTTAGTTTTTTTTTTTCTGTTCATTTTTTTTTGTTGAACATTTATATTTTCCTATAAGCAGTTTCTTCACAACACATTGTAAGATAATAACTAGCCATACAAAGGACGTTTTTGTCTCGGAGATCATTTTCAAGATAAAAAAAGTGATTTTCATTTATATTTTTTATTTTCTTTCGGCAGAGACATTTTGAGAATTTCCCTAAAAATATCACAAGGTACAAAGGAAGGGGCAAAAATAAAAGTTATGTTTTCATTATCAGTTTGAGTCTCTCTCTGAAGCTGCAAAGTATGGTTATTTTATACTGTTGTGGATAATGTTAGGCCCATTTTAATTTTTTCCAGAAAACAATTTGAACATCCTTGTTACACAAGGAGGGGGGGGGGGGGGGGGGGGAGGTATTCTACATAGTTTTAAATGAGGAAGCTGCACCTCAAGGTCCAACCCCTTAATACTGTATCCCTTTTCTAAACCCTTAGAAAGTAGTTTTAAACTATCTTTTTGAACAATATATCAGAATCCACTCATTCTGGCTCATGAGAGTAAATGAGAGATTATCAACAACATTTTAGAACTAGAAGAAGGGAAATCCCTAAAAGAAAGATTTCCGTACCCTTTCATTATACACCTGAATTCAACTTGTCAGAAATCCCTTACCCTTTAATAGTTATATCTGAAGCCTGAAAACTTTTGAGCAGAACTTCCCGATAGATGTCATTACATGGAGTCCTCCCACATAAACAATCCAGGAACTCTTGTCAAGTTGCGATGAAGCTGGCTTTAAGACTGTCTGATCAGGCAGCTTCTTCAGTTTTTTAGTACAAACTTGTTACTCTCAGTCAACTTCTAGTATGGAACCTTTTCTTTTCTGGTCTGGTCCAAGTTCACAGACACTACTAGCTAGCAATCACTTTCACAACACTAACACTAGCAATGTCAGTCGCAGTTTGGTTGTTCAGTTTCACCGCACCATGTTTCATGGTCGCTCATCATTGTCAGACATGAGTTCATAATAGCTTGTAACATTCACCAGCCTGGCAGTGTCATTGTTGCTATTACCTGTTCCCAGACTTCCTTTTATGGCTGAGTGTTGGGGCATGATATTTCATTGCTGTTTGCAAATAGTTTGTTAAGATCGCACATTGAAAGTGTGATGAATTAAAATAATTGAACTCTATGAGAGAGAATTGTCAGAATTGTTAGGGTTCTCTCATTCCCTGGAACTGAAATGTCTTGATGTAAGCTTATATAGAGAAAGCAGACTGAAAATAGAGCAAAATGTCTAAGTAACCTTTCAAAATAAGTAAGCAAATACATTTGATAGTTAGGGATTAAAAGATAGGGAACTTGGTCTGTAAACAAGGCAATTGAAAGGTATCGAAGCAATTAAAGGTACATGCTTGACCTCACAGGATCGGGGAGGGGGGGAGTGTATTGAAACTTTATAGTGTCACTGACATTTAACACTGTTGAAACAGAAAAATACTGAATTACTGAATCGCCCATAAAAATATCCTCTCGTTTATATTTAAGGGGTTCACGGCCTGCTTATGTACATGTTAAAGGAAGCGTTTACCATTATTAAGGGATTACCAAGGGAAAAGTTAAGATCTCTCGTTTAAGATTCTTAACAAATCGTAACTGAATTTATGATGCCAGTTTGAGTCACAAGCCAGAACACGAATCTGAGTTAGTGTCGATTGGCAAGAAAGTTCCGCCCCGTTATGTGTGTGGGTCTTTACAGTGTGATACGATTAACAGCTCTCCCTTACTCTCAAGTGTTTGTCAATGGTAAATTTCGAAAATTGGGCTTCTGTTAAATAGGTTCTCCCACGTGTAGAAAACTGACATTGCGCTTTTTTCTCAGTGTAATGCCTACCTAAGAGAATTGGATATTTGAATTGAGTGCAACTTACCTAGAATTCATTATTTCCACGTAAACGATGACTCCTGTGGAATTCAGCTACGAAGAAACGACGACATTTCGTAAAAACACACGCCTTCAAAACAGCGTCTTTTTGAAGAAATAATTGTTCTGTTCCTCAAACAAACGATATGGCGAGGAAGAAGACAAAATTTTGTTTTTCATGGCCAAATAAAACGTTAGAAATATCCCGCCGATTGCGAAATATTGCTGTTTTACTTACAGGGAGAACGATTATGTCGCAGTCAAATTTTTTTTGTCACTCAACCCGCTTGTTTACCGGATGTGACGTCACTTTTTGGTGGATGATCCAGACACAAAAAAAGTGCCAGGCGTCGCAGAGTGTTCTCCCCCGCCCCTGATTCGTTTGCAAATCCGGTTGAATTAATACAAGCAATGGCGTATTAGTTAAAACGTGACACAATTCACAATTTCGCAAAAAATTAACGTACAATTTTAAGAAGCGCGAGACATGGAATAACACTTGCGCGAGCACTACACTAAATACGAGGTAGAAAACTGTGAAAAAATGAAATAATTACAATGATTATAACACAAAATGTTATGAAAAAAAAAAAAAAAAAATTATATTATCAGCTAAACACCGACATGCCTGGGATTGCTGCGTCAGTAGAGCTACAATCCGCCCATCAGCTAGCTCTCAGGTTCAGCAAGCCGTTTCAACTTATTATTTTAAGTTACCCTATGTAGGTTCCTTCACTAGAGAAACAGAGAAAAGGCTACGCAAACTCGTTCAGCGCTATTGTACTAGCATCGAAATTAAGTTAACTTTTTCTTCTTTTAAAGTTGGTAGTATGCTTAGTGTTAAGGATCCTGTTCCTCTCGATCTCCGTTCGCGCGTTGTCTACAAGTTTTCGTGTGCAGGATGTAATGCCTGTTACATCGGCGAGACTAGCTAACATCTCTCGACGCGCGTTCGTGAGCACCTGAGCAGGGACAGGAACTCACATGTATTTTAACTTTTGCAGCAATCCCAGGCTAATAAGAACTGCTTTTCCATCGTGGATTGTGTACCCAACAAACTACAACTTATGTTGAAGGAAGCAATTCACATCAAATGGGAGAATCCCACTTTAAATAAGCAGCTGAAACATGCTGACTTAACTCTCTCGTTCCATATTATTCTTTATGTATATACATTTATTTAGTACCGGTTTATTATATATATATATATATATATATATATATATATATATATATATATATATATATATATATATATTTTCATAATATTTTGTATTATAATCATTGTAATTATTTTAATTTTTAACAATTTTCTTCCTTGTATTTAATGTAGTGCTCACGCAAGTGTTATTCCATGTCTCGCGCTTCTTAAAATTGTACGTTAATTTTTTTCGAAATTTTGAATTGTATCACGTTTTAACTTATACGCCATTGCTTGTATTAATTCAACCGAACTTGTAAACGAATTCACAACTGAAGATGATCGCTGAACGATCGAAACATGTTTTGTTTTAAACTTAAAGTTGTTGTCCATTTCTTAAGAATTGTTATTTGCCTGCTATTATCCAGACCATTTGAATAAATAAAGTCTATTCACCAGTATATAACTCACAGTCATTCAGTTTGTTCTGGCGACGGACTAATACTGGATAGTTCAGCTCTTCTCAAATTCGCCTTAGCAGGAAGTTTACCTTTGCCAACTCAAGGTGACAATCAACTGGTTTGCTAGTCACGAACGCAGCAAAACAGCGCTTTAAAATGATAATAATTATACACAATTGTGTGGAAATCTCACAAAGTGTGGCCTTTACATTTTTAAAACTACTTCGGTCATTTTACTGCGTCTCCCAACTTCTTAGATATAGACATGATCGCTGGTAAGAGCAAGCAGAACTCAGAATAATGTTACCTATGACCATCGTACAGGCGGACGTATTCCTGAAACTTTAGGCACTGAGGAAGGAGAACAAGCTTTTACCTCATTAGCAAAGCATCATATTTCTTTTCTTGTTCTTGTATTCTGATCTTCAGATCGCTGTTTTCCTGCTTAAGTAGTTTCAGTCCTTCCCTAACCTGTCGGTCATGATTCTGTTGCAACATAAACCGCTTTGCCAGGATACACCATGTTAGCCATGATCGAAAATTAAGCTACCTCAGATCACCATCATCAGGTTTAATTCAAGGAAGAAGGCTATTCCTGGAATTAGGACCGAAAGTTAAGTACCGCTTTCTAGAAGCTTGTTTCTGACTGACTGATTTGTGAGAAAAACAAACTGGATGGATGATAATCAGTTATCAGGCACTGATTTTGGAAAATTCCCTTCTGGGATTCTTACAAGTCCAGCTGTTTCACCAGCTCAAAGTGAGTTACCTCTGTGTTTGTAATTGTTTAGTCAGATTGCGATTGACGCAATTAGCCATAGCTCTTACGGTCTTCGTGGATTGTTTTTCTCAACAATAAAACTTTGTACAACACAGTTTATAGTAGAGCTAAAAAATAATTTCCTTGTTTCAACTGTTTCTACCCTAAAAGATTTTCAATGCAGACTGTCAAAAAAAAAAAGAAAGCTGTATGCTTTTTAAAAGTCATTGACCATGTTTTTGCATTATTGTATCATTTAATTGTTAATAGCATGCAGCATATTATACCGGAAGTCTGCGTTGAGACTTTGTTGTGGCATTTCTCAGAAATAACGGATGTTTACATTTACATACCTTGACCCTTTGTACTAAATAAGACGTCGCGCATGCGTCACTAATATTTGAGACATTTCCCTTTCTCGGAAAAAGGTATGTTTTACACGCTCGGTCTACGACTGATCGGATTTACTCGATCTTTCAAGACTCTGTGAGCTTTTACTAGGTCGAAAATATGGCATCAAAAGGTAAGAATAAATCCATTTTCATGTAGGCGATACTAAAACAACCGGTAGAACATTCATTACAGGAAACTTTCCCAGGCAATAGCTTAACAAGGGAGATCACGGATTTTAGCATATCGAAAGGTAGCTTAATTCTTAATTCAAAGCACACAAACTGCTCTACAGTCTGTTACGAAATTGCGAATTTCGCAGATAACATCGTGGTGGTGGTACGCTTATACTTCAGGAAGCGACTCCCGAAGTAAACGAGCTTGGAAACCAGCACCTTGACAACTTGTCGACATTTCTAAAGGACAGCGTACAGTCTTTTCTCGAGACATGCGTATGTTTATAGCATCATGCTCGAATATTATTTCTCCGACATTGTTGCTTATAATAGAAACTCCTTTGTGAAGTAAACGCATCGCTAAACAGTGCAGAATTAAGGGGATATAGAAGATTTCAAAAAGGAAACTGCTGAACTAGATGCTCTTCACAAAGAGCGAATACTCGGTATATTTGGTCATGGCGTGACCTATTTTTTCGCTGAAAGAAAGGGTTCCTCGACATTTAGCAAATACAAATGTAACATTTAGCAGCTCTTCATGCGGTTTCCAATTATTATAAAAATGACGACATTTATCACACTGAGATGGAATAAGTGAAACGTTTTCCGAAAGAGTTTTTGTGTTGCGTTACAGATTACATCAGTTCCCGGATAAGTTTCAAATCCAAGCAGTTGACCAATAAGCGAGCGAGATTTCAGCCAGCTAACGAAACTCGCGCTATCTAAATGTTTCGCTCGATTTCTCAGGCCATATTGCATGCGTTGCGAGTAGATTACCAAATTTTTGTCTCATTTATATCTTGGTATCGGTGTAGGCACAAAAATAAATAAACGACAAGGTTATTAAGTTTCTTTTAATGACAAGTACCCATCCTCAGTTTAATAAGGATCTTATAACCAATACTAGACAAATCGTTAGATTCACAAAACATGATGACTTCTGATTACTAACCGATATGTATGACTGACAACAGCTTAAAGCTCGCCGCTTTGAAAAATGTTTATCATCCGTATAATGTTGTCATGAAACAGATATAAAACAAAAGTAATAACAAAAAGATAACATATAAAGCAATTAATTAATAGTGTTGTTTCTCGCTTGATAACAGCCTTAGAAGATTCACTCTGCTATTCACCACGATCTTCATACGTTGCTGTCGTCGCGATCGATTTCGGAACAACCTACAGTGGTTTTGCTTTCTCGTTTATTAAGGATCATGGCAAAGATTCGATCTTTATGAACAGGGACTGGGCGAATGAACAAGGGGGTCGCACCAGCAAAACACCAACTTGTCTGCTACTGAATTCCGACCTGTCATTTGATTCGTTTGGATACGAAGCGGTTGAAAAGTACGCAGGTATTCAGGAGGAATGCCATGAGGGTGAATACCTGTTTTTTCAGCATTTCAAAATGGATCTTCACAATGACAAGGTAATGATTGCACTGATAATAACGCTCCTCTTCTCGACCTTGTCTGTGGCCCACAATAAACTTGCCTAAGGTAACACATTGAAAGAATGGTCCCTGGCAAATTGTCCTTGTTTTTAAGAGCGAATAGGCAAGGAGGTGTTATTTTTTCACCCAAAAATAAGAAATGCTTTCTCTTAGGGCAATGTTAGCACAATCCGGTGGTTGGTTGGCAATTAACATTGCCATTTGTTGACTATATTGACAAACTTTAAATTTAATTGATTACACAGACATCAAAATAGAGCAGTAAGATGGTCTATGGCTTAAACAGAACAGAATTTTGCAGATAATCTGTGTTTGATAGATCAATCACTGAGCTATACTATTACGAATAGAATGCATGCTCTCCTCTCTTGTCAACATTGATTATTCGGGCCTTCAAACTTCGTCAATCATAAGCCGATAGAAACTAATCAACAGTAAGAGTTTAAGAGAACGGATCAGATTTTTAAGATATTGAAATTGACCATCGTGCTTATACAAAAGATATTCATTGAATATTACTCTTCGCAGACCATCAATACAGAAACATCTATCAAAGCTGCTAACGGGCGCCTTGTCAAAGCCAAGACAGTATTTGCCCATTCAATTAGGTTTTTAAAGGAAGAGGCCATTAAAGTAATTTGTCAGCGGACTGGGGATGAACATTTCAGTGAAAATGATATCCAGTGGGTTCTAACTGTCCCCGCCATTTGGACTCCAAGGGCAAAGCAGTTCATGAGAGAAGCAGCTTATGAGGTGAGATGATATGATGTTGAGCTCACCATTCCAAACAATGCGTAGTATCCCAGACCAGTAGAATTTCAAGCAAGTAAGATCAATATCGTTTTCTGTTATGTATCGAATTTCTGGTTTTATCTATTATTAAATTATTATAATCAAGTGATTGACCCTATTATATCACTCGATTAGTTTCCCTCGCATCCGTCGATTATAGTTAACTTGATTTATTGTGAAAAAAAATAAAATAAAAGAAACAAAAACAACCACAAGAACAGCAACAATAGGTTGACGCATTTAGTAGAATAGGACATTTTGGAATTTTTGCCCTCCTTCCACAAGATTTGATTCAAATTAATAAGTTTGGATTTTACCTGCTCGAGAGAAGTCCAACAATAAAATCTCGAAGGTTTCCAACGTATAAAGGAGGCAAAACATGTGCTGCATTGGAAATGAAAATGCGAACTATTGGAATCGCTCCTCCCCACTGCCCTGCGTGAGGTAACTGGGTCATTTGATCAGAGTTCTAATGATACTTGTCAAAGGATTCTAGTGTTTTCTTAGCTCAATTGTTTGGCATTAAACTTGCGTTGGCATAGCAAATGTGATTCATTTAGGTCTCAATGTTTTCTGCTTTGCAAATGGTTAGTCTGAAAATTATAAGGATTTATTTTTCTTGATTTAAAGGCTAAGACTATTTCGATTTTTTAGGCTGGTTTGGGGTCGCCTGACAATCCAGACCAGGTAATGATTGCTCTTGAACCTGAAGCTGCCGCAATTTGCTGTCTGGAAAAGAACATGAGCGAATTCCAATCAGAGACCGGTAGCAGTTCGGTAGAAGGACTTCTGTGTCAACCAAGTACACATTACATGGTTGTTGATATTGGAGGTGACACATCGTCATAGTTTCTCTTTTTGTGTTACGTATAAAATTAAGTATAGTAGCTGGGTGCAAAACAAAAAAATACTAAGGAAAGTTTTGGAAATATTCCTTTAAATGCAGACTAACCGCTTTAGTCTAAATTAAATAAACAACTTCAAGTTCAAGTTTCTGTCTTAAAGAGTCTTACAACAGCAAAAAAGAAGCAAAAGAAAAGAATAAGAAACAAGTAAAAAGCAAAGCTTTTGTCTACAGTATATGAGCAAAAAGTAATTAGTTGCACTGACTGTTTTCATTAACTTGGCTTTGTTTTTGTTCAGGAGGCACTCTTGACGTCACAGTACACGCCATACAGGACGACGGTAACATCAAAGAGATCCACAAGGTGACAGGAGGTCCATACGGCGGAATAAAGGTGAATCAACAATTTGAAGCACTTTTGGATGAGCTGCTCGATTCGCGGAAGCTTCAAACCTACCGGAAACAGTCTCCATCTGATTGGCTCTGTCTGATGAACGAATTCGAGGGCAAAAAGAAAGGAGAACGCATCTTAGACAGCAAAGTAATGACAAACATCCGATTACCACGCAGTTTTGTGTCCCTGGCAAATCAGTGCTGGAGATCACGCTACGGTGAAAAAGAAGTTAAACTGAGAAATAATGAGTACCTTGCTCTCAGTTCAGAAGTAATGAAAAAATTGTTTGTTCCGGTAATTGAGGATATTAAGAAACATTTGAGATCCCTGCAGAAAAATCCACAGCTGTCAAAGGTGAAAACAATGCTTTTGGTTGGAGGGTTTGCCGATTCTGCTCTTCTTCAGAAAGAAATTAAGAGTGAGTTTTCAAGAAAGTTCAGAGTGCTGATCCCCAATCATGCAGCTATTGCAGTCGTTCAAGGTGCCGTGATGTTTGGCAAGAAGCCTTCGAAAATAACCGAAAGAGTTGTGCGTACAACCTATGGGATGGCTAATGTGCAAGACTTTATACGAGGTTTTGACCGTGAAGAAAAGAAGTTTTTTGTGGATGGGGTTGAGAAGTGTAAAGACAAGTTCGACGTTTTCGTAAGAGAGAACGCGACAGTACAAAATGGTCAGGTAATCACAAGACGTTACACTCCACTTCGTGCAACCGACATCGACATCGAACTGAACTTTTATGCTACTGGCAATCCTGATGAAGAATATATCACGGACCCCGGAATGACGAAGATAGGTAATATGGCGGTTCAGTCCCCCGACACTTGGAGAGGTAAAGATAGAAATATTGAAGTCAGCATGTATTTTGGTCGAACGGAAATAACTGCGACAGCAAAAGATGTTTCGAGTGGGAATGTAGCTCGAACCATCCTTGACTTTTTACAGTCGTAAGTTAAAGACTAATTTTGCCACTGGATTAGTTGTCAGTGCAATTTGTTGTTTGTTAAGAAACTTGAACTTTTTTTAAGTCATTTAATATTAACTTTTTTTAAACACTGAACAAAACGAATTGACTGTATGAGTGGCTACTATGAAAGCATATCATTAATACTTTCAAGTCAGATATATTCCTAATTTTTAATAACTGATATAAAAAAAATTAATCTTACTTAGTTCAACTGGCTCATAGCTATCTCTCGGAGCTTAACTCCGGTTTCTGTAGCATAAAGCGGCTAGGAGTATTGCTACCCCTCCCCAACCTCCTCATCCCTAGATGGGATGTTAGTCCGTCGCAGGCTACTCCTCGTCATTCTGTTAGGTTGCCACAACAACGTACCAGAACCCATTTATACACGTAGGTGGAGAGGAGAACTGTGAGAGTACAGTGTCTTGAACAATGACTGAACAAGCATGGCTGAACATGTTCTTATCTTAGGAAATTCATAATGCAGAATTTCTAGTTATTGTTTGTATATTTTTGAAACAAAAAGATAACGTTATGGTTTTTCTTCGTTCGTATTAAGTATGCCGTTGTGTACAGGTAACTGAACTCGCTCAAAAAAGCAGTTAGCCAGAGAATAAGGGAAAGACGGCTGCAGTAGAAATGCAGTAACGGATCAGGTCGGAATGTATTATTGTGCAGTTTGAGGTGCTAGAGTAAATGTATGACAAGATAATTCAGTTTTAGCATGCAAATAAATCAAGTATTCTTCATATTTGAAATCGAGCTTTAATCTGCTATAGCTTAAGGAATCTTCGCTTACGTCACATTAAGGACACTAGAAAAAGGCTCATTTTGATTAATTAATAGTTGTCTCCGTATCTCTATATTTCAGTTACGAACTTATTAGCAATATTAATGGTTACTTTCATTTGTATTGGTTTTGTAATCAGACCTTTTAGCGTCACCACGCGCACATAAAAACTGATTTAGCGTCCCTTAGAAGTATTTTTTCGTTCGATTTCGCTTGGCCGAGCTCTTGAAAATTATGATTCTTAACCCTTGGCTAAGCGGGACCGAGTACCTTTGTCATTTTGTTAAAGTTAAGTTTTCTAGTTATGGGCGAGAGAACACAAGTTAACACCATAGTACAGCGTTAATTTATCTATAATAGTCAAAAGGCGAAAATGGTCTTAACGCCACTAGAGTGAACACCCGTCATGAGGATTTACTTTTGAGAACATTAGGTTGATAATCTGATCTTTTTCTGTGTGTACTTGCGTATTCTTTGATTGAACTTGATGTGGAATCTTAACGTAGCGTTTACGCGGGTTATTTTTGATGTTTTTGTTACTCTGTTTCGTTATTTTATGGACTCAAAATTGCTTAGTTTGTCACATGTAAGTTTTAACCATATATATTAACCACATATTAAGCAACTTGTTATGCTAAACTGATAGAATTGATAGAACCTTCGTTCTATTGTTATTTCAGTTTAAAGTGCATATGACATGAAATTTTTTTCTCGGTTTTTCTTAGCTTGATACATATAAAAAACGGTTCTAACCTTCAATCGGGGCGGAAAAGTTTTCAAACCTGAAGTTTTGTGCTCTAAAAAGTGCTATTTTGCAGTCAAAATTGTCCCGGGGTCTGGGACCTAGCTCACTCCTTGCGACGGTCAAACAGGGCTGAATAACGTCTGCGCATGTGCGAGAGGTCAGCACAACAAAATCAAATTTCGGCGCGAACGTGATGTGTGGTTCTTTCGTGTTCAGTTGAATGACGACAAGAAAGGAGCAGAAATTTTTCCATTATTTTGGCACCTAAACGCAAATATCTCTTTTTACGCTTTGGAAAATGACAATTTGAACAATTCGAAGTTTTTGTTCCCAAAGAAATGCCGAGAAATACAAGAAAACTTGTAGTTAACGCGGTAAATATTTAGAGCTTTGGATTCAACCGCCACGATTCAGCGTCGTTTCGACTGACAGTCGTTTGCTTCGTTTGAGAGACAAATGATGTTTGGGGGACATTGACGGCAACACGAGAGTTTGGAAAAGTGTCGCCAGACGTGAGTATTACGATCTTAGTTTGTTTTGTAATCAAAATGGCACCTTTCTTTAACGAGTCGTAAAATTTATTTTAACACAAACGCTGTGGTATGGAATTGCTGTCGTAAAACTTGTATGGTCAGCACCTGCATACACTCGTAAGCTTACTCGCAAGACTTAAAGCTCAAAAAATGCTTTCTCCAGGAACGTATATTGTTGGCTACATGTACCTATACAACTGTAGAGTATTTTTATGTACAGAGTTTGCTTATCTTAATCGATCGATATATTTGATTATCTAAATGAAACACATGTTACTGTTCCTAAATTATGTGGGATGCTATTAATCGTTTTAAACCATGGAAGCAGTTCAAACGCTACATCGTTTGGGGCCATTGCCAAAAACGCTCCACTTGTCCCATGGTAATGACTGTCAAACACAGTTATTCCATTCTGTGTAGGGATGAATGCCACCGTTTTGTCATTTATAATGAAGATACATGCTGTCTTGGTATTGTTCAGCTGGGTTTGGTTTAAGTGGTACGGCAGGCTTGCTGCTGGAGTCTGCTTTCTGATGATACTGACTGGCAACTCTTCAGAGACATCAGGGCTATCAAGGGCTTTTGTCTGCTCCATTTTAGTTGCTGCTTCCTGCACACCATACAGCTGCCCACCACTGTTTTCATAGTATTTAAACATAGCGGTCTGGCACTGGCTATAAAATATAATGTATAATGTATAATGTATATTAAAAGCTTTTCTACTGCATCTGCATGTGTGTAAACACTCATTCGAATGGAAGAACCATTTCTAATTATTTATAATTATTTTTTAAACATTAATTAATGCAGTGGGGGATGATGTGGAGGGAATGTTTAATCAGAAAAATCATATCGTTTTAGAATATACAAATTTACTCATCTGTTGTACCTGCATGTTTCCTCTTGTTGCAGTGCCTCCTCAGAGTTATTTAGTTTTAATTAGTAAATACAATTATACAAACAGTATACTTTATCCTACAGGAATAGTAAATTTGTTGAAACTTCTACATGTATACCTGAAGATGTTATTTCCTTATTTTCCAGTGTTTTCCCAAGTTGACTGACCATGCTTTGTGAAGCATTCTCCTAAGAAGATTCATACCAAAACATTGTCTCCATGTTGTTATTACTGACAATTTTTATAATTAGAAACTGATTATTATCACATTTAATTATTATATGTACATGTACCTGTCTGCCATCAGGCGACTGAACACTGGTTGGAGAGGAGGTTGACGGTTCACCGTTTCTCTGGAATGTAAGGAGCAGATACATGATAAAATATTTTGGTATAGTTCTGGAACGATTTTTTGTGATAAGAAAGTAGCAAATATGCAGTATTGTTTTGGTGGGCAGAATTGGCAAATAAACAAACGAACAAAATATGGCTCCAGCCTATTTTGTGTGTGTGTGTGTGTGTGTGTGTGGACTTTGTGGGACTGGTATTTCAGTTTCAGGGGCATCAAATATTAGTTATATGTTGTATAATTATCTCAATGTTGCATTAGACGAAAACAAGCACTTCACCTACTTGTACTGGTGGAACATAGTCTGGTTCACTGGAGAAAACACTATCAGCAATCATGAACACTTATTACACCATCGGGTTCCGGGCCGGTAAGTAGAAACATTAGCTCCTACCCGATCAAAGAAACGGTAAAACCGCCCGGGGACTTTTCATTCGACAGCTCAGTGGAGTGCTCCAAGAGTGGAGACGAGCAATATTCATTCGCTTCCCGAGTGGCTCTCATCCAATGCCGAGTACAGGCCCAGCAATTTAAGAGCGTAAATCCGAAAATATCGAATATCGGCCGACAGAAGCGAAATAACGAATTTTTTTCTTGTTTGGCCAAAAGAACCCTTTTGGCTAACTATTTTCGGAAATGACATCAGAAGGTTCGATTTCCTTTTCCTTTCTTCGAAATTTGCAAAACTTGAAAATTCGGCCACAGGGCCTTCAGCGGCGGTCATGAGGCCTGAAATTTGGCACATGTTCAACATGCTCGTGTGGACGTACCAAACGTTGTCTTAACATTTCCTTTACACAGTTTGTGGGGTATCTCTTGAACTTTACTCGGGGCTAAATTTTGTTTAAAAATGTTGCTTTTTACAAAATAGTTAACTCTCGCAAGCCGAACCATTTACGGACCTAAAGTGACAAGGCTAATATTAGCAAACTTTGAACTTGTCAAATGCTGTCTGTTATATTTCAGTCAAGTAAATAAATATAACCAAATAAAAGCAGGTTCTTTATTCTACTTGCCTGGAAAAAATTGCAGGTGGCCCGTAAAAACTGTTTCGTTGGGAGAATTTTCCGTGAGGTCACTTTGACGCATATCTCACTTTTAATTTTTTATTGCGCAATTGCTATTATTTCCGACTTTTTTGTTTTATACATTCCCACTAAATCTTTTGAGGTAAAGAATTGAAATAAATCCAAGATAAGAAGTTCAAACAAGTTTTTACAACTCAGCTTATCAATAGACCAATTCAATCTCTTTAATGGTTTTTCAATAGCACTGGTACTTTATCCTGAGTCACGCAAACTACTTCACACGGTAGCGAACGTGACCAGCTGGTTGAAAAAAAAAAAAGGGCAAAAATATACATGACTAGAATGATCCTTTTTGTCACCAATTTTATGCAGTATGACTAAAGGGTCTGTCTACTTTCCGTCTAGAAAATGACACGGTGGCCCGTAAAAGTAGTTCCGTTGAGAGAATTTTTCAGTAGGCTCCTTTACAGCTCGTCGTATCAGAGTTCACTTACTTAAATAAATCTCCCAGTTGCGATAATAAAACGGAATTGAAATAAAATTAAACATGGAAAGAACTTAGCTGAGAGGTTTCTGAGGGTAAGTTAGTATTTCCATCTATATTCTGCCTTTAAAGGTTTACTATTAAACGGTTACTGTTTCGCTCAAAGTTGTTTACTTTACTTTACTTTACAAATATTTGGTTGTCTTTGATCATATTCCCGATCATATTGATCATATAATCGGCTAGTGTGATCTATGTTCTGGTAACACAACGTATTTATTACGGCTTCACAGCTTTACACAGCACTTCGTTTTCACGGCTTTCGATATGCACCGTTTTACAACTCTTGCAAACAAACACGAAGAAACAACGCGAGTCACGTGACGCTACAACTACTATTGCGGGGTACCCACAGGGTACCATTACAAGTCAAGTCTGTTTGGTTTCTTGCTTAGTCTATCCGTGCGGGTGTAACGGGCTGTAACAACCTAATCTACCCACAATTCAGTAGAAATTACTTATAGGATGTACTTATGTCGTTTCCAGTTTTCCCTTATTAAATTGTCGGCGATACGGAATTACTTTAACATCGCATGGACCTGTACTGGAATGTAAGCATTCGTGTAGATGTTTACTTAGGTCTCTTTATTGACAGTCAGTAACATTTAAACGACAACCAAACTTTAACTGGATAAATATTTACTACTTTGAGTGGCGTTCAACCCTGGTTTGCTTTTAGCGTGTATAACACTTCCTTTGCGTACTGCTACTTTTCTACTGAAATTGATTAGCATATTGTAGATCTAAAACCTACATAAACGACGATTCTCATTTGAAGACGCTTTAACTTGCTAAGTAAAGTTCTACATTCTACAAAGCTAATGCAAAAAGGTCATCCTGTATTGTGAACTGTCAAACAGTTTTGCCATTTCAGGGTTGTTACGTGACAATAGACACGCACGTATACTCATCAACGACAGGAGACTAATAAAAAAAATTTGGAATTGAGAGGCACTAAAGCATCACTACCTATCTTATTTCCTTCGTCCTTTCTCCTAGCAGATTTTTGAGGTCACGCAAAGCAAGAGTGCCCTGTAACACAGCACACTATTTTCTCAGTACCGACGCCGTATCCTCACAAAAAACAAATATAGCAGAAAGCGGCGGACTTTAGGTTAAAGGAAGGATTGAAGGAACATAAAAAATTGGAATCTAATAGAACAGGCCTCTTAATATTTTAAGAGAGGCGATGACATCTCAGGCAAACCAATTGCTGATCACATTGTCACGTAACACAATTTAGGGGTGTGATTGAGGAACAAGTATTTTCACTGGCTGAAAATAGTATCTTCATCAAGGTAAACTTTATGAAAAAACTAGCAATGCGATGAAGATCCAAAGTGATCAGCCTATTGAGAATTCCAAAGCTAGGAATGAATCTGTTAATTTACGTTTTCAAGGATTTCCGTTTAATTTAATAATGTCTGCTCAGTTTATTCCGAAGCTCGAGTGAAATATTTAATCATAAAGTAAGAAACATGAACAACGTGTTACTAATATACACCGATTCTGGAATATACCATATCTCAAACTTTTTCGTGAGTGGAAATTTTGCATACGAAAATACTACAGCAAAGCAGACAAGTGTTTACTAGTGGTAGTGATACTGTAAAGTTTAACGCGACGTTCCTTGTTTAATTTAATTATAGTTGTTGTCTATGTTTTAAAGATATCCCTTTCACGTTTCACGAATTTTGTATTTCCATTGCTTGAGTGGCTATCTGTACTCGTTATAACAAAAGTATTAACTATATTGCATAAGATCCATGTCAAAAAGGATCCATCGAAGCCATAGTCAAGTTTGCTACCTTGTGAAATAGTTTGCGTGACTCTTGATAAAGTACTAGCGTTATTGAAAAAACAAACAGATTGGTGTATTGATAAGCTGAGTTGTAAAAACTTGTTTGAACTTCTTTACCTTAGAAGATTTAGTGGAAATGTATAAAATGAAAAAAATAGTCGGAACAATAGCAATTGCGCAATAACTAAAAATTGAATAATTAAGTCAGATATGTGTCAAAGTGACCTCACGGAAAATTCTCTCAACGAAACAGTTTTTACGGGCCACCTGCAATTTTTTCCAGGCAAGTAGAATAAAACACCCGCTTTTATTTGGTTATATTTATTTACTTGACTAAAATATAACAGATAGCATTTGACAAGTTCAAAGTTTGCTAATATTAGCCTTATCAGTTTAGGTCCGTAAATGTTTCAGCTTCCGAGGGTTAACAATTTTGTAAAAAAAACAACATTTTGAAACAAAATTTAGCCCCGAGTAAAGTTTAAGAGACGCCCCACAAACTGTGTAAAGGACATGTTAAGACAACGTTTGGTACGCCTATACAAGCATGTTAAACATGTGCCAAATTTCAAACCTCATGGCCGCCGCTGAAGGCCCTGTGGCCGAATTTTAAGAATGGCTGACTGTTAGGATCGAGAAACGCCGGTCAACGTCCCATTTGACAAATCGCTCATATTTTGCCCAAAGATACCCTTAGGTGACCTAATTCTAAAAATCATATTTAGAGGTTCCAGCGAATTTTTGTTTTTCAGAAATTCGCGAAAATTTGAAAGCGCGGTCAAAGTGCGGTTTTTCGTGTAATAAAATGACCGAACTAAGGTGCGAGGACGAAGCGCTGCTTAAGTCTTAAAATAAACTCAATTGACTTCAAACTTCACACAAATGTGGAACAACCACTCTAATTTATTCTTCGTTTTAAACTAATCTCAGATATGTTGATATAGTGGTTTTCCGAACCATTTTAAAAACAGCTATGAAGCGTGTGAAAAATAACGGCAAAATATAGGTCATGTTTAACAGCATAAAAAAGCATCTGGTACCTCACTTTCCGATTATTTTACTTTACAGCCTTAAAATATCATTATTAAAGATATACCATGCCAAGTTTCATGCTCGAACTCGCAGTATTTCCCTTTGTGAAAAACGAAAATCTATGTCAATGTGTTGGGCGCAAATAACACAATAATTATGCACGAACCAGAGACAAATCAATTTCAATGGCGAAAGTAAAAGGCTATCATTAATTAGAATCCCGTCAATTCACTGCTATCAGTAGAAACATAATGTCCACTGCATAAAAACTGTTTTCAGACGTTTTCGAACCATTGCGCGTTAACTTTGTTTAATTTCGTGTCCGCCGTCATGTCTAGTTTGTCATCGCGTGTATTTCCTTAATGTCAAAAACACGTGAATGGTTGTCATAACAAACGCAAAAGATTTCCTGGAACCTTAATGTTTTCGATTCACCAAAACGCTTTAAGTTCGTTAAGACACAATAATGGGTCAACTTGGAATGGTTTTTAGCATCAAGGACGTTAAAGGACTGTAAATTAATCGAGTGGAAATATCTTGAAGCAAATCAAAATCGCGCCCTTATTTTAATTTGGTAAACAGCCGATCTCCGTTCAAGTTCAAGAAGTCGAGAGGTTAATCCGGCAATGTATTACCGGTACAACAACAAAATCAAACCGAGGTCATCAAAAGTGTAAGTTTAAAAGTGTAGTGGCAAGTTCCAAATAAATTTCGCCTATATAAATTGGAAACAAGATGTGAAACGGTCTGACCCGAAACAAATAAACAAAATATTAATACGACTAATTTAACTCGAAAATGTTACAGAAAACATACCTAAAAGCCGTCGATTCCCCTCGATACCACTCCGCATTGCCTTAAAGAGCCCAAGCTTTGTGCTGTAAGAATCAGGGGCCTCATGAATCTGTATTTATTATATCGGCAACCATGCTGCCTGGCTGATATTCGAGACTCAGTAAAAGTTGTCACACAACCGTACGAGCAGCTCAGTCACTCTTTCACTGCTCTTGCGCAACTGTTCAACATTTCGCAATTGACATAAACCGACTACAAGTTTAAAGTAGTGACAGTAGATTGAAATGCGCTTGTTAAAGCTGCCCTATCGAGGAACAATTATTTCTTGTTTTTGAATGGCTCTTAGTTGTAGCTACAGTCGGGGAGGGGGGAGCCGGGGTATTCCCGGAAATTTCGGATATCTGTATGCCGTGGAAGATTACGTGGTCTCCAGCTCTTAACGCCAACACTGAAACACTAGATGATTCTCGAGGTATCACAGGGGTCACTAAGCTAAATAATTTTGAGTGTAGCTCCGCTGAGTCAATTAACCGTTGGCGCGCATATTGCATTGACCGTGGACAGGTGGAAAAACAGTTAAACCGGAAAAGCCTGTTGCACATTGTAATTTAGCGTTGTCCAACACGCAGTCGGTCTGGTTGTAATGTTAATCGTATTTGAGAGAATCTCAAGTTTTCTTTCGACGTACTGGGGTGACATACTACTAGATGGGCGTGGCCGGGAGCCACGAGTCAAGTCAGTCAACTCGCCATGCTTAACCGATAAGAGTGACTGCGACCTTAACATCAGTGCCATTTTCAACGGGTGTGACCGAGGAAGCGTCTGCTGAGGTTTCCATAGATAGTAACCATGCACGGTAGGGGTGTATTGATGTCTTCAAGGCCGCTGCATTCGTGTCTTTTATAGGCTGTCTACTTTAGAGAGGCACTTGTCGCTGGAGAAATGTACTCAGTCCCTGGAAAGCTATTTCCAAAGCCAAAATGTGCTACAAACCTTGCTTGGAGCAAGGTTTGGCGCTTAACTCAAAGCCACAATAGGTCACCAGGAAGCCCTCGTTGTTTTAAAAAAGGTTTGGGCTCTCAGGGCAGTCAGTGACAAGCAGCAATCGTATCTTATGGCAAAATTCCGCGTTGGTCAAACGACAGGCCGAAAGGTTGACGCCGAACTGGTGGCGCGGGAATGCGCAGTGCCCAGGATCCTTATAATATTCGTCTTTTTCAGGTGCTAGTTTTTCTCTCACCTAAGTGCCGCAATGCGCCAAAGTGATCCTGATGAGATGCATGTTCAGGCATCTGAAGAGGAGAGAAATTTTAGTCAGGCAAAGGAAGTTGTAGAAATACTCCAGCTCCAGCATCCTTTGGTACACGACCAGCAAGACTCCTGTGCCTTGGCGATGGAGGGTGACCTAAAGAACCTGAAACTGTGTATGCTACTGTGCGGATGCGCAGACATGGGACTAGATATACCTCTCCCACTCGTGCGCGGAAAAGCTCCAAACTCGGCCCTTCTGAAGTATTTTACTAACAACTGCACTTGGCGGAAGTATTCTTAGGAACTGCCGGTGTTTGGCTTCTTCGGTATTTAGCAAACACCTCTTACGGAGGGGGGGCGGAGGGGGGAGGATCGTTAAATTTTTGTAGAGAAGGGGAGGGAGTAGAGGAGGAAGGCACTTAAGAGGAAAGACTAACGGCCGAACCGTCTCGACCTCGTTCCCAGGGTCTCTCATCTCACCACCCCCCTCGAGCGAACTCAGAATCAGTTCATTAGAATAACACAGAGGCCTATTAGGGTAAAACATAGGGACAATCTGCAGTCCTTCCACTAGTGGCTCACTATCACTCTTCTCGGTTAAGCATGGCAAATTGACTGACTTGACTCGTGGCTCCCGGCCACGCCCATCTAGTAGTATGTCACCCCAGTATGTGTCGAAAGAAAACTTGAGATTCTCTCAAATACTATTAACATTACAACCAGACCGACTGCGTGTTGGACAACGCTAAATTACAATGTGCAACAGGCTTTTCCGGTTTAACTGTTTTTCCACCTGTCCACGGTCAATGCAATATGCGCGCCAACGGTTAATTGACTCAGCGGAGCTACACTCAAAATTATTCAGCTTAGTTCCCCCTGTGATACTTCGAGAATCATCTAGTGTTTCAGTGTTGGCGTTAAGAGCTGGAGACCACGTAATCTTCCACGGCATACAGATATCCGAAATTTCCGGGAATACCCCGGCTCCCCCCTCCCCGACTGTAGCTACAACTAAGAGCCATTCAAAAACAAGAAATAATTGTTCCTCGATAGGACAGCTTTAACAAGGGCATTTCAATCTACTGTCACTACTTTAAACTTGTAGTCGGTTTATGTAAATTGCGAAATGTTGAGCATTTGCGCAAGAGCAGTGAAAGCGTGACTGGGCTGCTCGTACGGTTGTGTGACAACTTTTACTGAGTCTCGAATATCAGCCAGGCAGCATGGTTGCCGATATAATAAATACAGATTCATGAGGCCCCTGATTCTTACAGCACAAAGCTTGGGCTCTTTAAGGCAATGCGGAGTGGTATCGAGGGGAATCGACGGCTTTTAGGTATGTTTTCTGTAACATTTTCGAGTTAAATTAGTCGTATTAATATTTTGTTTATTTGTTTCGGGTCAGACCGTTTCACATCTTGTTTCCAATTTATATAGGCGAAATTTATTTGGAACTTGCCACTACACTTTTAAACTTACACTTTTGATGACCTCGGTTTGATTTTGTTGTTGTACCGGTAAACATTGCCGGATTAACCTCTCGACTTCTTGAACTTGAACGGAGATCGGCTGTTTACCAAATTAAAATAAGAGCGTGATTTTGATTTGCTTCAAGATATTTCCACTCGATTAATTTACAGTCCTTTAACGTCCTTGATGCTAAAAACCATTCCAAGTTGACCCATTATTGTGTCTTAACGAACTTAAAGCGTTTTGGTGAATCGAAAACATTAAGGTTCCAGGAAATCTCTTGCGTTTGTTATGACAACCATTCACGTGTTTTTGACATTAAGGAAATACACGCGATGACAAACTAGACATGACGGCGGACACGAAATTAAACAAAGTTAACGCGCAATGGTTCGAAAACGTCTGAAAACAGTTTTTATGCAGTGGACATTATGTTTCTACTGATAGCAGTGAATTGACGGGATTCTAATTAATGATAGCCTTTTACTTTCGCCATTGAAATTGATTTGTCTCTGGTTCGTGCATAATTATTGTGTTATTTGCGCCCAACACATTGACATAGATTTTCGTTTTTCACAAAGGGAAATACTGCGAGTTCGAGCATGAAACTTGGCATGGTATATCTTTAATAATGATATTTTAAGGCTGTAAAGTAAAATAATCGGAAAGTGAGGTACCAGATGCTTTTTTATGCTGTTAAACATGACTTATATTTTGCCGTTATTTTTCACACGCTTCATAGCTGTTTTTAAAATGGTTCGGAAAACCACTATATCAACATATCTGAGATTAGTTTAAAACGAAGAATAAATTAGAGTGGTTGTTCCACATTTGTGTGAAGTTTGAAGTCAATTGAGTTTATTTTAAGACTTAAGCAGCGCTTCGTCCTCGCACCTTAGTTCGGTCATTTTATTACACGAAAAACCGCACTTTGACCGCGCTTTCAAATTTTCGCGAATTTCTGAAAAATAAAAATTCGCTGGAACCTTTAAATATGATTTTTAGAATTAGATCACGTAAGGGTATCTTTGGGCAAAATATGAGCGATTTGTCAAATGGGACATCGACCGGCGTTTCTCGATCCTAACAGTCAGCCATTCTTAAAGTTTTGCAAATTTCGAAGAAAAGAAAAGGAAATCGAACCTTTTGATGTCATTTCCGAAAACAGTTAGCCAAATGGGTTCTTTTGGTGAAATAAGAAAAAATTCGTTATTTCGCTTCTGTCGGCCGATTCTCGATATTTTCGGATTTACGCTCTTAAATTCCTGTCCACGAACCGAGCAATGGCCTCGTCAAACCGCCTCAGTCGACCTTGGCATGTTTCTCCAGCTCGTGTTCGCTTAACAAACCAGAAAGTCCGCTCATTTGGTTTTGCATGTGCCCCAAACAACAATAGAATGGACGTAAATAAAATCCAAAACACGGCGAAAGATGTCATCTCCGAGGTCCTCGATAAATCTATCGTGTTCACGCGCTGTTTTCACCAATTGTACAAACTTTAAACCCCTGTGCACAAAAAGGTATGTGCCGGCCAATGGTCGAGGGAACTAGTGTAAAGATTTCTTTCTACCGTTTTTAGTTTGGCTTTACTTTTTCACCATAAACCGGGCGCTATACGAAACTTTTTGAAAACGCCGCCATTTTTTCGAGGTTTGTTATGGCGCCCAGGCCGTTCGCGTTAGCGCGAGCCATGAGATCTTGCACATGCGCAGACGTTATTCAGCCCTGTTGCGACGGTCTTCGTGACGTAATTTTGTGTACACGCAAGTTGCAGAACGTGTGAGGCTGAGAGGCGAGTCAGTCGTAAGCAAGTGCCACTCTGCTAATTCTATAGATTATAGAACGCTTTTCTGCGAAATGTCCAGCGATTCCGAAGAAGGTACCATTTCTGAGTCTTCTGGGGACTCGAGTGACCAAGTCGATTGAGGAGAAGGAATTGAGGTGGTTGGCAATGTCGAACCGTATGAAGACGAACCTGTGGCAAGTGACGATGGCGACCATGAAGACGAGGAAGACGAAGTAGATGCCGATGGATTAACTCCAGCAGTTTTAGAGGCGAGATTCGAGCGGCAAATAGCAATTTGTTTTAGGTGCGAATGTCAACACTGCAGCGACCTTCAATTAGTTAGTGCTCTCGAGTTTCGTTGCTGTCGTGAAGTTCTTGTCGCGAGGGCAAAGCTAACTTTCGATGGATCAATTGAAAGATTGAGTTGCCTCACCCAACACGAGGACTACGAGGCCCTTACCAACAGAACTGTTCTGTTGCAAGTTGCACCCTTCTTGCGGGATAAGAATGGAAGAAGCTACAGGCGACGAACTGACGTGACTGAAAACGAGTATGTATTGTTGAATTGCGATTATGACTTTTTCTTCATTTTTGCACTAAAAACTTCCAACACACTACACTCTGTTAGCATTTACGTACACTGCTGACGTGACTACAATTTATTGATCTCTGCGGTTACCATCTCTGCGAGCATTTTTGTCTTCATTGGCCGCTGCACTTCTCACTTCTAAACGAACATGAGAGGTTGAAGGTTTGGACATATCACTTTGCACATCGTCATATTAATTGTAGCCCTGTTTTGCATTGATAGGTTCGTAAGAAGTGTTGCTTACAGATGGCTTGTACGGTGGATGTGTGGATATATGGGCTGGGATAACATAAGACCATTACCAGCTTGTGTCTATTATAACCTGAGGACCAAGTATCCATCACACAACTCAAGAGGATATGCCACTTCTCAGGAACGAGAATAGACTGTGCCTCCTTTTCCTATGAAGAATTTTTGTGAAATTCGTGCAAAATATCAATCATTCCTACAAGTACACAGAAATAGTGCCAAGTTTCCTTCACTATAGTCATACCCATAACTGACTGATGTGTGGTACATCTATTCATGTAGGTCATGTGTATGACTCATGTCGAGAGAACATTAAAATTCATTGCAAGCAGTTTGTGTCCCTCATTTCACTCTATCTTCTGTTTCTGCTGCATTGTTACATTTTCAAAATTTATTTAATCACTCCTCATGGTTTATTTTATTTTTAATGAAATGAATTCTAAAAACAACAAGAATTCCCCTACCTTCTCTTTAGGAAAGGCAAGTGACACAGTTTGAGACAAAATAAATTTTGCAGTAATATAGATAATGCCAGTTTATTTGAATGTAATAATACAGCATAACATTGCGGTTAGTTCCATAACATCTTTACATACATACTGACACATATTATTGTGAGATTAATTTCCTGTGTTGTCCTCAACTATCTCCCAGACTGGGATAAATTCCTTTTCCAAACAATGTTGGTAGAATTCAAAGTGGTACCAACCTTTTTTCAAGGCTCTCTTATATACAGTGTACAATAAAACTGTAATGAAAAATACTTATGTTCATTACAAGGTAACTTGCACAAAAAATAAGCATGTTCTAAGTTTTCATATAGCCCAGAGTGAGATAATTTTATTTGTAAATGTAGGCTCGCACAAACAACTCATGGAAACTGTTCAGTGCACAGAATATAAAACTACAACATAAACTTCAGCAAACAATCAGTATGTGTGTTCATTGACGCTTTTTCTTTCCTTTTGAACGCCCTCGTGCAGGCTGTTTTGACTTCCTGCTAACTCGTGTTTTCCTAGAAGCCTTGGACTGTGAAGTCGGTTGTGCTTGTTGCATTCTCTCCTGCAATACATTCTGTTCTTCACCTGCAGAGACAGAATTACAACTTGATGTTAACTTACCAAAATAAAAATAACACCAGTTCTATTTGTTTTTCTTTTTTCTCTTATATTCAGTATCAGAACTTAAACAGGAAATAGAACTCCAACTGGTAATTTGTGTAAATCAATATACATTGTACATGGGGATAGATTTTACCAGCTGGGAATAGCTTAGTGCTGATCTTCTGCCTTTCTTTGTAGGACTTTACTGCCTCTGGTTTACTTGCTCTGTTAGGAAGTTGAGATGTTAGGGTTTCAGGAGCCTTGGACGCGAATCTGTCAAATGTCTCCTTCAATGTAGCCTTGGGCAAGCTGAACAGTAATTTCTTCAGTTCCTCCACATAGTCTGCAATCAGAGTGACGTTGATTTTCATTTTCAGTTAATGGATCCAGACACTTGACTGTATCTAAAACCTTTACATGATTTCCATAAAATGGTTTCATAATACTGGTATATCCTCTCAAGTATTGATCAAATGGAACTTCCAATTGTGTACTCAGGCTGCAAAACTTAAACCTAATAGAATATACCAAGGTACTTACCATAGGTGGGTGGAGAAGCAACATCACGCACAACTTCCTCCCCAAGTTTGAACTTGGGGTAAGATACTTTATAGTAGTTTTCACCATTCTTTCCAGCCTGTGCCTCTCTTTGTACATTTTCGTTGAAATGAAGACTTGCCAGAATATGTCTAGAAGGGAAAGGGGGAAAATAAACAAAACCATCAAGTCGAATGGTAACTTATGGACCTAGTCAATTAACATGTACACTGCACAGGATGTTTAATACAGCTTGGATGAAATTGGTACCTCTGTCCTGGTCTGAGGACAGGTGAAAGTGGACGTGGGTAACAATTTTATCCAATGTGTTGTGTAATGCAGATGGCCCTATAGTTGCAACTTCAAATTTTTAACAGCCATGTAATGATCATGGGGATGGTAGCGGTGGCATAAATATTCTATGTATTAAAAGCCTAATACATGTACATGAAGTCCACATGCCCAGCTTCTGAGCAAAATAACCTGCAATCAAATCGGTGTCATTGCATCACCAAGTCTAATCTATTTCGCTTTGTTACCATTTGTATTCAACCATCTTGGCTCACCTACAAAATGTTCCTAACCAGGAAAAACAAATCATCTTCGGATGCCAGTGGCTAAGTGTAGCATGGAAACCTTCTAGGCTGCTTGTTTGGGCATCTGAAGAAAGCTTCTTGATATCACTAACAAGAGTCTTGTTTGTCAACAAGGTTTGGAGCTTCTCATAAGCCACTGTGCCTGTACAAGGTAAAAAATCAAAACAAACTCTGTGAAACACTCACCTTATATGTGAGATGTTGCAGAAAATACATGGGCACTTTTAATGATGAATCAAATAAGAAAACAAAGCCAGACAGCAATCAACTAATTCTATAAATCTATAGAATCTGTAGAATTTCCATGCACATAATCACAAATGCATAACTATGTGTACAAGTATCAATGATACAGCTCTAAACATGTATTTCATGAAAATTCCTACAGTACTGTACAGTGTAGTAAGAGTACTGTTTGTTCAGCATACCACAAAATTCTACAGGAGAGAAGTAACAACAAATTGGAAATTACCAACTTTGATCCATTTGCGTCATTCAAGATCTCCATGATTGCACTCTGTGTACAGGGGATCAGGATGGTTTTTGTGTTTGTTTGCCACACGTCACAGGAAGGAATGCCACTTAGCAGAAATGAGCGATCCAAACCCTGGTTTGGAAGAGGTAGCGCACCAGTATAGATGTTTCCTAATCCCTCTTATCCAACTGCTGATCACCTCACACCCATTCTCTTTACTTGCCTTGAGCAGCTTCTTGGTAATTGTTCTTGCCACATGCCAAATGTCGAAGTAATGGTTCGTGCTTGGACAAGACTCACGGATCCATTTTGCAATGCTTTGATGTCAGTCAGAGATAAATACAGGGATGGATAGACCAAGCCGCTTGAGGAACTGAAATGACCTCTTGCATCCTTCCAACTCCATCTGCTGACTTCCACCAGTCTCATTAGCCTAGGAAAGACAAATGAAAAATATATTGTATTTTCCGAACACTACGCAAGAGAAACAATACATGAATTTAAGTAACAAAAACATATAACAATTTATTAGTGAAGCATATGTTGTGGTTCAGATTTTTCCTTGGTTTAAAATTTTTCAAACCAGTTAGACTTTTATTGTCTTTTGTTCTTGACTATGCTAATCAAAACAAGAGCGAAAACAAACAAAAAGAAAAATCAATACCAGTTTGAAAAATTTCAAACCATGGAAAAAGTTGAGCCACAACATAAACAATTTTCAAAAACTGAAATTTGAAATGATCTCATGCATTCTTATTGACTGGATTTACAGTGAATGTGGACTGGTATGTAATGTATAGCCTACTCAAGAGCCCAGAACTAAACAAAAATACATGTATAATCCTCTGACCTGGACTACTTCAAAATGCACAATTTTCACGTTTGTTGTGCACAGCATGGTGTAGGCACCGTATTTGGCAGAATGACCCATAGAATCAAACCTTCCATCACCTGTCCAAACAACCTCCTTCAACT
The DNA here is from genome assembly GCF_042242905.1 of Orbicella faveolata. Lineage (NCBI taxonomy): Eukaryota > Metazoa > Cnidaria > Anthozoa > Scleractinia > Merulinidae > Orbicella > Orbicella faveolata. The sequence continues at coordinate 2,829,927 of NW_028301569.1, forward strand.
TCTTCAGTTTGTCTACAAGCTTAGCTCGGTAAGACTCCCAGTAATGAAGTATAGTAGGAAAGATAAACTGGCGTTGATGTCTGAAATAGGTCCTTGCAGAATAAACAGAAACACCCATGTGACGAAATATAAGCAAAACTTTGCTTATTGGAGCACCTGCCATTAATATGGCGAAACTGAGCAGCACATTTCCACCTGGATATTTTCCCATCACAAGGGGCTGAGATTTCCATTCAAAGACATCTTTACATTTAAGGCAGTGTTGGGTCACAGTGACCATAGTCCCATGACACTTCATTGACACAGGTGGTGCAGCTTCCTTACACTTGAAGCAGAACAAGGTGAAGATGTTCATGAGCATTCCATAGAAAACAATAAACTTTGGTTGACTGTATTCTGGCATACTGGGATCAACCCTGAAAAAGAGACAATCAAGGAAACAATTACAACATGTACATGTATCACTGCATACTACATAGTGACATTCACTGTGATACATTGTGCAAAGTGTACAGTGTGTCTTTCAATAATATTGAAATAACTCTTGTTGTTCTCCCACCTGACATCACCTGTGAACAGCTCCTCTGCATCCTCATCACACTCACTTTCAGTGGTACTCTCTTCCATGGCAGCATATGTGTAATCCTCTTCCTGTTCTTCTGGTTCTTCTGCACTACTGTCACAATCAGCTATGGGCTCTGTGTCCACTGGTGGATCAGTTTCATTTGGTTGGGGCTCTTCAGTGTCCTCTTCAGTGTCCTCTTCAGTTTCAAGGACTCTCTAAAATATAATGAAATTCCCAGTAACTAAAAAAATCCTATGATCCAATTAGAATACACCAAATTACACATTACACAAGTAAGGATTACAGAAGTTGTAAGGTGCATGCTAAATATATGTGTATGTTGCACCCATGTCAAACAAAATTTATTTGGCAAATAGTTAATAGTGTGTGTAATTCAGACATTTCCTTAAAAATTTGCACGTCAAACAAAGTTTGGTCATTCATCCAACATGATATCAGATAGAAAAAAGTGACTTTAGGCTAAGGCTTAGCAACCATATTTGAACCGAAGCAACTTTAAATTGATACCAGATACAAGCTGGAGATCTGTGTACAGGTGACTATTACCTTGTAGCCAAAAACTAAACAAAATTTCAAACCAGTTTGATTTTTCTTTTTCCTTGCTTGGCATAATAAAATTATTATTATTACTATTATTATATGGAACAATGGAAAATGAAAAAAAAGATGGCTTGGAAAATTTTACACGGAGTAACATTTTGGAATGTATTCAAACTTTCCACATACAGTACGTCTGCTCCAAATATTCATTGTGAAGCATATATTTTACTCACACTTTGCAGTTCTCTAATGGTTTGCTTCAGTTCAGCAACTCTTTTTCGTAGACGGCGGTTGCCCTTTTTAGCACCACGCAATTTTTTTGATTGAGCAATGCATTCCTTGCACTTCACCCTGGCAGTGGCTGGGGTTGAAAATGGTGTAGAGCTAGCTGTACTGGTTGATGCTAGTTCACTGTCACATGGGGGGCTTGAAAAATCAGCATCAGGAAGGGACATAGTGGTTGTCACAGTGATTGACTCTCCTCCAGTAGGAAAACATGTTGAAATTGTGCTGATGGTGGTAGTAGGGCTGGTACTAACAGAAGAAGCAGTGCTGATGTTTAGAGGAGAGGCTGTAATATACGTAGATGTGCTGGTGAAACGGCATGTAGTGGCTGTGCTAGTTGAAACAGAATCGTCCTTCTTTGCACGCTTATAAGCACCAGGTTCACTTTCTGCTAGTGCGCTTCATTTTAGCTACGTGAATAAAAAAAAAACAAACAAAAAAAAAAACGAGGATCAAAGGCTGGTAATTATGCAAGCTCAGGTTTTGTAATTGTATTCATAAAATATAAAGACAACCACGTTGTGATAAGAAGGAACATTCCAGTTCATACACGGAAAATGTCCAAAATACGTTGCTTGCGAGTAATACCGTCAAAATATTGATATCATCCCAATACAGAAACCACTCTATTACCTGACCGGAAAAATTTACGAATAAGCAGCGAGAAGTACGTAAGAGATAATTAAGCTTATGTTTAGTTCACTTACATGTACTTGGCGTTTTCTTCGTTCCGTGAGAGTATCTGTTCTTTCGGGAACAACTGAATCCCTCGTAGGAATGGATCCTCGAATCAAAACTTTATTCTGTTTTGAGTGTTTGCCAAGATCAAGGGAGATCTTCCGCGTATAGCACGACTCTTCGAAGTGCGCTGAACACAACGATGTGTACTTGGTGACACTGGACTCGTGAAAATCGGCACGATGCCTTTGGACGAATTTCACCCACTTATTTTGCACAACCGGATCCTTTGGAAACTGATGCATGCTGATTCCAACAGTATGAGAATTGTTCTTACAACTCGTATTATTCGGCGCTCCAGCAACGCAGTATCTTCCCCCTCTTTTCTTTTTACCGGAGCAAGCCTCACTGTTCGCCGCACTGTCGTCCATGTTGGTTTCGATGCTTGTCCACGACTTTACGTCACACGAGAAAGTCACGTGACGTTTTGGCCGCGCGGAACAAAGGACAATTTCGTTCGCAGATAGCGCGTATTTTGAACCAAAAAAAAGGTTTGAAAATGTTTCTTCCTGGTTTGAAGGATAAAATCGTTTTTTATACATACCAGGCTAAGAAACAATGGGGAAAAAAATTTCATGTCATATGCACTTTAAGATTGTTTAGTTGAAGCAATAGATCGTCATTAACCGCCAGCTTTGATTTTTCGTGATTCCCTTGCCTACCTTTGATGGCGATCTGCAAAGTAGCCCCATCACCCAGACACACCTTAAAGCTCGTATCGGCTCGTTTTTGGAACTTAGCAGTCACTGCAAGCACAACATTCCCATGCTACTTTTTGCAGAGAAGGTATTATGTTAGACACGGATGTAATCCAAAAATTTAAAGAGAAAGTTTTAGTCCTTGGGATTTGATGCTGAAGACGACATTTACTTTCAAAAATAACAAAAACAAAAAAACTGCAGTTATGAACGCATCATATTCTTTTTCTTTTCTTGGTAAAATTGGGCTAATTACGCGGGCTACACCACTTTCACCTCTTGCCCTCTCACCGCCCCCCCCCCCCCCCCCACCCTCCATCGTACTCTACCTTGCATCTTTCCTGTGTCGTTAAATTCAGCCCCATTCATTTTTTGAAGATTTGTTTAAACGAACAGGCCGGTTGGAACGAAAGAGAGATCACAATTTGTTGAATATCATGGAAAGCGGTCAACCCCTCGATAAAATTTGTTCAGAGCGTACAGACTTTCTTTTAATTTATTCAAGACAAATTTTATTGAATTCAAACCACGGGGAAAAACGCATTTAAGTTACGTTAATGTTGTTATTAATGAGAGACCCATTGCACTGGCAAATGAAACGGTCTTTCTTGGAGTAGTTTTAGATGAAACCTCAACTTGGTGAGTCTCACTTATCTAGCCTAGTAAATAAAACTTCTAAATCCATAGTAATAATTTTGAGATGTAGTTTTTTTCTTTCAAAATCTGCTTTCCGTATGCGAAATAATTCAATGATACCTCCATGCCTTAACCATTGTACTCTAGTTTGGGGATCTACTTACAAAACAAACGTCCCACGAATTGTAATTTTGCAACACGGTGTCATTAGTATTGTTGCCAAGTCCTATTATAATGCTCACACTGAACCTATTTTTAAGAATGTAACTTTCTTAAACATATATGATATAAAAATCACAGCCCAAGAATACATTTAAGCGAAAGTGTAGGCTTTAGCATAAAACCACGCTCCATGTGTGACGCAAACGCATCGTCAACGCAAATATATGTTGAGAAGTGTGAAGCAGGTGCAAAGAACGAAAGATGTACGGCTACATTTCATTTTTTTTTTATTCCAGCTAGCCTCACTTTGCATATGACCGGTGGGCCTGGAATTTGAATTGACCCAGAAATTTTAGAGTCAGGTATTAGAAGAAGAAAATTTAGTATTGTCTTTATTTTTGATCGCTGCAACAAAGATAAAGACTATTATCGTGTCGTTTCAGTAGGTCAACTCGGTTTTTACTGCTTTCGAACTGCGGGCGCAGTCACCGTATGCAAGGCACCTGCTTCGCTTTACAATATCCACATATATGAAGTGAGCACAAATGTACAAGACAAGTCCAAGAAAATAAAAAACAAAAAATAACAATAAAATAGAAATCAATTCCTTGCACATAAACTCATGCTAGTACAGAAATGATTTTCTTTACATAAATGAAGCTCCAGTGCGATAATCAGTTCAAGTGTACACTCCAACGCAGACGCTCTTTGAGCTGGTCACGCAATCTTTCCTCAAAAAGCGGGTGCTCGTCACGCACGCCATCCATGTTAGGGAGGAGTGTGTGACGAGGCATAAGAAGACTATGAACGTCTGTGTCGAACGGAGAGGGTACATATACTTCAGGGGTAACAAAAATAAATTGACGCATTTGAAACAAATGGTGAACACTCTGTTTCAATGAGTAACCAAGAATGTGCCTACTGCGGTAGCTGTAAGAAAGAATATTTTGAACAGTGCAAATTCAGGAAGTGCTTTCGTAAGTTCGCTACGCTTTCTCCGAAAGTCGTTGTAATGAGTATCGCGGTTAGATTTCGAGATTAGGCAAAGGTACCGAACGCTATAAAGACGCCGTGTACTTTTGTGAACGCTCGACAATAAATCAAAACACTTTTATGGTTCTTCGGCAGCTGAGAAAGGTCACAATTATTTTGCCCTCGAAGGAGCTTGCCCATATCACAATTAGCATAATGAAAGTATTGAAAGCTAACTTCCTTTCGTCTTGGTGATTTGGCGTGGTGAAAGCTAAGTATTACCAATGTTTATGCTGCGATTCAATCGGAAACCGTTGAACAATTTGCCCTAAAACAATAAAGGCAGACTTAAATTGCGTAAACGAAATTTTACGACCACGTGATTTATTTCCGGTCTTTCTTAGAATTATAAAACAACAACATGTATATCAAATTAATCATCGTCAAGGCCAAAGGGTTTTTTGAAAGCGTCGTACATTTCAGTTTGCTCTGCGTATGGCAGTTTGCAGTAATTGTGAACAATGACGGATAACCAAGAAGAAACGCAAGGGCAAGCAAGGAAGGAGGTCATTCAAGCAAAACTTCTCCGGGATGTTATCGACGTACTAAAAGGCAACCGGGAAGCTTTGTGTGACCTACCAGAAATGCTTGAACAATTAATTGAGATGCCTGAAACGATTCCCAGAGTGGAAAAGGCAAAAGACACGTTGGGTGAATGCAGGTAGAAAACTTTAAGTCTTTATGCTTCAATCACGGCTCCAAAAGCTGATAGCGGCAATCTGTAACTGAAATGAGTGCGTTGATTTAGACGCTTACTTCTTCGTCTTGAGGGGCGATTTCAATGCTAATTGTGTTGTCGCTTTGCGACTTTTGCAGCTTACACAACCTTGTAAGAAAAGCTCTGCAGAGTTACACCGCTGAATCATTTATTATAAACTTTATCGCTTTTTCATTGGCGACCCTTACTATGCGAACGTGGAACATACTGACTGTAAATTCGATGTTAGTGATTATTTCAATACATGTACAAGTAGGCAGCAAGTGTAGGGTTTTCGCGGAAACTCAAGGTGCAATTGACACGTGACGTCTAAGTCTTATCAGATTTTGGTCAGTTTGCGTACATGCTTCACCTACCATTTCCTCAAGCTTAAGGTGGTCTCTTCTGCAATACAGTACTCAGTTCACCAAGTGATTTACTTACCACATACTTACAAGATAAGTTTATACAATTATTATTATTGTGTATCCTAACAGAAGTGAAGAAGACAAGGTGATACTCGCACGGAGGGAGAAAGAAGACTTGGATAAAAGAGTCAAATTTCTATTAAAAGATAACGATGTAAAAGCAGAAAGGTTGGTAATTATGCATCCATTCATTACATGGGTTATTTTCTTTAGGCTGTTCTTAAGTAACAAATGCGCAAGTGTGGGATGGTAAACACAACAATAGTCAGTGTTAATTTATTCTAAACCACGTTGCACACCTAACTGTCTTTTTACCTCAACCCAGGCTGCCTCTTGTGGAGGCAGCGCGGCCGAGTGGTCTAGGGCGCTGGTGTGTAATCCGGAGGTCCCAGATTCAAGCCCTCCACCCTGCCACTAGCGGGATTTGTTTCTCGGTAGTCCCTGGTTCAAATCCTCGGTCACGCTTTGTAAATAGCCAACTGGTCTGCCTCCTGCCAGTTGGGATTTTTATCTATGTTACGTTAATTGAAATATTTGTTTCCTTTGTTTCAGTGGCATGCCTGTAAATAAGTTAAGCTTAGCGCTTGTATAGCTAAGTGCATGTCCACTATAAATATGATTTACATTTACATGTTGCTTAGAAGGCGGTAGGGAAAACAAAAAAAGAAATAAACATGGCTTATTGACCAAACGTGATTTAACAATGCCAAGAGTCAAGATAGCTGGATATTGGCCAAGATCTTTTTGCGGGCTTAAGGACCAACAAGCAGTAGATGTCCATAAACGAACCAAAGTAAGCCATATCAAACAGTGCTTGACCACAAGCTTGGTCAATAAAGAATTTATTATATGGTACACATCACACCATTTTATTGCGGTATAGAGCGGTCAGTTCAAGAGCAACGAGAGTAGTAGACATATATTATTGTTGTATTTGTCAGGATTATAACATTGGAGAAAACTATCGAAGAGCACAAGGCAGAAATATTAGCTCTAAGAAACACTCAAAGTGCAAGCATGTCCAAGGATGAGAGATAATAACAGATTTGTTATCATGCTTAGACAAAAAGGATTAGTTTCAGCTCAGCCACATGCGCAGTTAAGATTTATAGCAAGGATGGGGTTTGGCAGCAAAGTAGGAACTACCAAAACTATGAAATGTTAAAATATTAACAAAGCGTGTTCTAGGAACAGAACATCACTGAAATATCGTTTTTTTTGGTGGGGCTTCAATTTTTGCTTCATTTTGAGCATAATACATGTAGGTAATTCTTAGTTATTACCTAACTGCCGGCCTTATCACAGTCTTAATCTGTATCGTGGCAGTATCTACTAGTTACTTGTCTCAGCTTCGCTCAGCTCACCTCCCCTCACCAGTACCTTAGTTTATGGTAACCGCACCTCACCTTACCTCCATTTAATTATCTTATTTTGTCTTATTACCATTCCTTACCTCATCTCACCTCACCTTACCCACAAGGAGCCTTTACGTCCATGTAGAATATGAAGAAAAGATAAACTTACCTTTATCGATCTTGGATTGTGTTTTGTCAGCCATTGGAATTTTAAATACGAGTCAGCCAGAACGAGGTCTGGAGCAGAATTTTAGAAATTGGAAATTCTCGGAAGGTCCTATCGCCCGCCGCTCCGAGCGATTTCCATAACATTTGGGTTCCAGACCTTGCATTGGCTGACCATGTATTTTCAATCAAAGTGGTCGCCACGAAACGAAAGGCACGATCAATGAAGGTAAATTTATATCTTATTTATTATTCTAAACGTATGAGAAGGCTTCCTGTGTCTACCCTACCTAATCTCATCATACCTTACCGATTAGAGCCAATTAGCGGACTTTAACAATGCTGGGATTTTTTTATTTTTTATTTTTGAAAAGGCGCACATATCCACAGAAGCCTCTTTTCGTAATATCCATTTTTCTTGACAGATTGTTGGAGAAAGACAAGAATCTGCAAAAGTTGACTAATACACTTCAGGATAGGCACGTTATATATTATTATTTCAGGGTGACAGGATGTCTCTTAGGAAATATAATCTATTTGTGTTCAATTTGCCCGCACATTACTATCCTACAGTCGACCTTCGATATCTCGAACTCTCGCTAACTTGAAGCTCGCGCTAACTCGAACCAAAATCGATTTCCTCAGAATTTCCGTTACACATTTATTGTAATCTTACCCTCGGTAAATCGAACCTCCCGCTAACTCGAAGCAATTTGCGTTTCACTTCAGGTCATTTTCTATACGATTTTGCAATGCCCATTACGCTGGAATTATGTTTTTCGATACGTCAAAAACCCCCCAAACAATCAGCGCTGTAGTCCAAAACACTGAAAATTTTTGTCGAAATAGTAAAACGTGTAGCAGTAGCCTAACGTTATTCTCTTTGAAACCAGCAAAGTTCGCGGCATCTAGACCTGCTGCTTTGCTTTGATTTGTCCCGTTTCGTGTTACGTCTCGTTGTGATTTATACAGTCATTTAGCAATGTACTGAGCCAGTATCTAGATCTGCTGCTTTGTTTGATTTGTCCCGTTTCGTGTTACGTCTCGTTGTGATTTATACAGTCATTTAGCGATGTACTGAGCCATTTTCACAGGACATCTTAACCCTCGGACGTACAGCTAGCTAGTACCCCACCGTGGTACAAGGGGGGGGGGGGGGAGGGAAGGTGGATGGAGCCCCCCTCTGGATTTTCGTTCCGTTAAGGCAGAGCGAAATAAATTTACATTGATTAGATAGCCTTGAGCCTGCTCAACAAGATGATACCATTTTTGTTGGTTATGACGTCATATGACGTCACTTGACCCGCCATCTTGAGTCCGCCATCTTGGATTTTACCATTTGCTTAAAAAGTCGAGAAATAACGAAAATCAAGCCACAATGCTTATGAAATTTACAAATTCAAGAATTTCTGCAATTTGACGGAGAAAAATGGAAAAAACTACAGAATTATCTCAAAAAAAGTCGATTTTTGGCCAGACCTACATGAAATTTGATGGTTACCATGGCAACGTCAAAGATGATTGACACACAATTGACCTATCCAAATTTCCACAGAGAATGAAGGAACAACTGCTGAAAGTGTAAGCCCCATAGAGTACATTGTCTTTTCAAAACTTTGGATTTGTTTGTATTTATTTTTGTTTTTCTTTTGCGATTGCCCGTTCCGAAGTTTTTCATTGCCCTTTTCCTTTCGTTTTTCTCGGCCCTTTTACACTCGCTACCTTTTGCATTTCATATTCTTTCTGGCTGTTGTAAAAAGTTGGGTGTTAATTATGGACAAAGCCTGGAAATGGGACCTTGATCAATTATAGGTATGATGGGCCATTTTACCACCATTTTTGCACCAAAACTGATATTTCGGCAGCTAAAAACGGTTCTTTCCATTGAAACTCTTGGTCTTCGGCCATCGTAGCTTGATTAAACATAGGCACGCAAGGCGTGCAAGAGTTATTTTTTTTGTGTGAAGGGCCGGAGATAGAAGCATTCATGGAGCTGTTTACAGCAATGATTTGGTTAATTTGACAAGTGTTTTTGGTTGCAATGTACAGCAAGAAAGAAACTGGGAATTTATGATGTACATGCGATGTTACATCGGTCATGGTAAGATAGCTAAATAGTAAGCCATAAAATGTTTGACTGAACAAACTACAGTAATCTGACACGTCTCCAGATTAATGTAGATACCATCTTATTTTCTAACAGGCAATTTTATTCGTTCTTTGATACGACCCGCACTGTGATTGGTGTGACACGCGCACATTGCATAACTCCCTCACTCACCGATCACATAGCTCTTCCAACTCCCAAGAGAAATTTTTGCTCAAAAATACTCAAGTTGATTAAGAGACTTTTTCGCATTTTATAGGAGTCGTAAGTTTACCCTTTTTACACAACACAACTTCACCGAAAATAAAAAGAAAGAGAAAAAACCTCTCTGACACGTTGAAAGTCTGATTTAATTAAATTGCACTTTAACTTGGTGCCACGCAGTCTTGAAAGAACATTTGAACAGTTTTCATACTTTTTACCCTTTAAAAATATCGGACTGAAATTAATGTCATCAAATAAAACTATTAAACTGCTACTGAAGAGACGTAAAAACCATCCAGAAATGAAAGCTTCTTTTTTGTTTAATATCCTGGAAACAATAGCCGATAACTTGTTAGCTCTAATTGAATTTACTCCCATATAAAAAACAAAAGTGTTAAGTTACCATTTGTTACTAAAGATAGCAAACATCTCATGGGAAAGAGTGGTGACGATTCGTCAGCTCTAATTGAATCTACTCCCTTGTGAAAAACAAGAGTGTCAAATTACACTTTGTAACTAAAAATAAAAATATCTCGTTATATTTTCACGCAACAAGAACAAAACAATCGTTACCCGCACTTACTATTGTAAACGTTAGAACCGTTTCAAATCTAAATAGTCTCGTCTCCTAAAACATGTCCTAAGAACTAGAAGCGACGATTTGTGACCTCTAATTGAATTTACGCCTTGTGAAAAACAAAAGTATCAAGTTACCTTTGTAACTAAAAATGAAAATATCCCGTTCCATTTGCATACTACTAACTCATGAACCGTTTCAAACCTCAAGGCTCATCTCGTTCATAACTAAAATCCTCAGCCTAACCTACAGAAAATGTCGAAGTAAACCCAATATATGAATACTTCCTCCTCTTTTATAGAAGAATGAATATGGCCGTTCTGATCTCTATCGGGATCAAATCTTCTCACATACCATTTACCTTTACAACAAGAAATTTGATTGGCTATTTATAGTAGATCCAATCTGACTGGTGTGAAATACATACATCTCTCACTCACTCACTCACTCACTCACTCACTCACTCACTCACTCACTCACTCACTCACTCACTCACTCACTCACTCACTCACTCACTCACTCACTCACTCACTCACTCACTCACTCACTCATCCATTGACCCGTCCATAACATACCCGACGCGCCGACTAAGAAGTATTTTTTTGACAAAAAAAACAAAAAAACAAAAAAACAAAAATCAGGAGCCATAATCGGGGACGGAGACCGTAAGCGCGTGCCATTTCTAGTATTGGGGCTGTCCTTATGATATATGGGACAATTTTTCTATTTTTACAACAAATTGCGCCATCCCTTGCGGCGTACATGTTGCGAGGATTTTTGCGGATGTAGCGCGGGGAAATGGCGTCCGAAGTTCCCGAAATGTTTGATGCTTTTGGCCCACAACTCAATACTTTCATGTCTGTTGGAATTTTGCTTCAGTGTTTTCGTCGTAAGTTGCTCCAGTTTGAGTGAAGTAAGACAGTGTCAAATTTAGTTATGTGTCGCTTTATATCACTGACCAAGTTGTGTTCCGCAGCTTTTTTTACAAAGGCTCCACATTACTCCACACTAAGTTTCACATATGTTGAAGATTAACAGCTTTTCCAAAACACAGCAAAAAACTAGTTGGATATATTTGGACATAGCAGCGTTTCAGGACTTCAAGGTTTCCCTCCTCTTGCCACACGCTTCCGATGATTTCACCAGAGTCTATTTCGACCGAACAGTAAAAAAAAAAAATAACTGCAAGTTTGAAATTCGTCTGAATCGTAAGCAACGTGCGATGTTTTATTAAGGCCCAATGAGTGACAATAAAGTTTATGGCTGTAGATGCTGCTCAGCTTTGTTTGTGTAAAAATCCAATAAACTGACTGTTGGCGATGAATAAGAGCGCCCGCCGATACGTGGTTTGTACAGTCAGTAAAACATGACAAATTGGACTTCCCCACTTTTGAGTGAAAACGTACATCGAACTCATGTATCTCTAGCTTTTAAATATGTTTAAGGTTGATAAATGTTTGAGAGAATATTAAAAGCTTAGCTGAAAATATGTGAATACAGCAGAAATAATCAGCTTTCTTTAATCAACTCGAATAGTCACGGTACTCGAATAAAGATTTCGATTTTGTTCGTTGAGTTATCAAAACTCCTTGTCTATTTTATTTTCGTAGTTTAAAATTTCACTATGTTAAAGAAACACTCATGATGTTAGTAGCCTTTTGGCGTTGGTGAAAATTGTTGCAGCATCTCGGCACAAAAGAAAGCGAAAGAAATCTTGTCAAGATTTGTTGACAATTGAAAACACCGACTCGGACTTGAAAGTACACGCGCTGCACTATGCAAATGAGCTACTTGTACGCGTCAGACTTTCCTTTCAAAAGCTTTTACAAACTCGCCAAACAAACAGAAACAATAAGATACTATCAAAACAGGGTTTGGTTATAATTAAGCATTGTTTGGGAAACTCACAAATTAACTCGATACTAGAGTAAGGAGTTTTCTAACAAAACTTTTCTTTATAGAACAAGCGCAAAAGCTTACTCGTACAATCAGCGCGAGCATTCATTCACAGCGCGAAATCGAAGTCATGTTTTCGACCCTGAAAAACTTACCTTTTCCATTAGCTCAGAGCATAAAACTACATATAAGAGCCCTGGTTCTTATTCCCTGCCTTATTCCCTGCCATCGCTGTGAAAAATCTGCAAGAGAATCTCGCAACTCTCACCATTTGATCACACAACGTGACAACATCCACGCGAGAGCCCCCGACATGTGCGTGGGCCCGCGCGGATATATGACGTAAGGATGGCGCAATTTGTTCTAAAAATAGAAAAAAATGTCCCATATCATAGGTGCGCGCGGATCCCAAGACTTACGGTCTCCGTCCCCGATTATGGCTCCTGTAAAAATATACCACAAACAGCGGTGACAAAAACATGTTTTGAAACTTAACCTTTGAAACTACAAACTGAGCAAATAAAAAAAGGATAGGAAGGTTTCTTTCAGAGGCACTGTAAGAACTAAATTCAACATTTTATCACAATCTTTGAGCTCAAATTTGGGCGCTACTTTGAATTTCATCTGAGCGAAACGTGACGTCACACTGGTACTGATGAGCCAATAGACCACCTTCGTGCGGCTATTTACCTCTCTGTCAAAACAAGTCTTCGTGCAAAACTGATTGTTACAAAAATACATTTCATCTGTAAGTTTATTTTCATGCAAATCAAACTCATTTTCATAAGAAAAGTCTTGCACGTGGACTCATTTTGAAACGGAGGCAAAAGGCAACTCGAAAATTGCCTTTTCGACACTCTGCAAAACGTTATCCACTGGTTGATTTTTCCTTTATAGAAACAACGATCTCGTTCGAGATATTACAGCCAAGGAAGCGGAACTTAAGGATCAAGCAAGGAGGTAAAATTAAAGATGTCCATGTTTGAAGTAAACGTAGCGCGTTTATACGTCCATTTAATTTGCTATTTTGTAATTTAGGTTTAATGTAGCTTCCCTTGCACCTTGGAGATTATAAATCATATTCTTTTTTCAAGAGATGTTCCTGTTACTAGTAATACAATGGTGAATGCAATTAATATACCTGTAGTGTCATTCTTACCAAGATATAGGATATAAAACAATTCTTACACAAACAAGATATAAAATAATTTGTACACAAACAAAATGTAAACAAAAGTCGTAAAGCTCGATCGCGTACATAAGACCATTTCTTCTGATATTTAGTAGAAAGTCGTCCTTCAAGCCTGTTATTAAAACGGCAAATTTCTGTTCAGTTCTTTTAAATATTAGTTTAGAAATTAGCAATTATGTGTCACGTGCCAATACAATCTTTGTAATAACATTCTCACGCATGCTCTCTTTAAGAAATAGAAAACATGTACCGTGTTTCTATCGAGTTATAGAAACCCGAGTGGAAGTTTGGGAAAACGAGAAATGCCGCAGGCGAGTGTTTCCACAGCCTTTTCGAGTTCTCCCAAACTTTCACGAGTGTTTCTATAACTCGATAGAAACACAGAGAACATGTTTTCTATCTCTTTTAGAAAACACCGCGACGTAAAAAAGGAAAACAACTTGTTAACTTTGATTATCAAAATGTAAATTCTCTTTGCTCGCGCCATCATTACGTCAACAGCTCGTGCTAGTTCTGTGTTTCTATCGAGTTTTATATAATAACCCAAGTTATTCTCGCATTTTGATTGGTTCTCGCCTATTTAACAAATAAAGAAGCCTCGACTGTGCTCTGTTCTGTTGTAAAGCACGCAGGAAGCGGTAGAGCACGAAAGAAGTGTAGGGGAAAACACGAGACGTAGTCGAGTGTTTTTCCCTACTTCTTGAGTGCTCTACCGCTTCCTAAGTGCTTTACAACAGAACAGAGCACAGTCGAGGCTTCTTTATTGGTTTTATGATAAAGAATCAGATAATTTCCCCACGCATTCGGCTGAATTTTCAAACCAAACTTTATTTTCCAAACGAGCAAAAGTGGCATCAGCCGTGCACTGTTCTCTGATAAAGCACGCTAAAATAAGCCAATCACAATCCTTGTTAGAATTGTTCAAATAATTTGATTGGCTAACGAAGCGACAGCTGTCAATCACAAACTGGACTTCAGCTAAGCTTTCAGTTTCGAGAAGTTTGAGCGGCTTTCGAGAGAAGAATGATGCCTTCAAAGTTCGCTTTTAAGTTAATTTTTAAATACGGATCTCAAGGCAGGTAAAGGTTTATAGTCCAGAGGAATCCGGCTGTATTGTGGCCCATGAAAACGAGCACTTTTCCAGTGGAAATTACGAAACGCGGAGCTCAAAGCTTGTGGATGAAAATGCGAAATGCCGGGTTGAATTTGAAAGGAGCTACAGTTATTTACGGCTTGTAGCCGCATGCAGCAAGATTGCCCGAACTAGCGTAAAAGTTAGAAAGACTTAACGACTCCCACTGGTTCTACTTCGAGCACAGAAGAGAATATCAGAACAAGTTTTGCACTGACCACTCGTCGGTTTACTTCGCTGAGATGACCGGAGAACGAGCGTTACTACACTGCATGTAAGTGCTGTTTGAGCAAATGAGCATTCTTAATTGTAAATTTACAAAAATAAAGCTTCTCATCATAAACAGAGACAGTTCAATTGTTTTCTGTCGCTGTTTTACTTCTTAGTATAATTTCTGCCTTCGTAACAAAATTAATGTCTTTATCGAAGCACTGTTTAGGTTGAGAATTTGTGTATTTCGCTACAGTTGTACATGTTTTTGTCGGCAGGAATCTAGCAAAACTTGTTATTTTAGTACAGTTTTAACACTACTGTTGCTAAAAATGGTCTCTGTGAGCCATATTTACTGCAGAAAAATAGCTCGCTTCTAGTGCGTTTGTCTGAGTCACAGGGGATGTTTAATTTGGGTCAAATTTGTCAAAATT
>NW_028301569.1:3220000-3267500 GCF_042242905.1 Orbicella faveolata
GCTTTTATATTCAGTGCAAGCAAATTTTTAGTTATTTGAAGAAGGCTGGGAGGCGAGTATTCCTCAGTTTTGATGGATATCTTGCTTTCATTGGACACATGATTCGGTCAAGGAACAGCACAAGCGTCTGACCGTGCCCATTACTACTTGTCTTAAATGCCTTATCTTCCAGTAATACAGAAATGGGTTAAGAGTTGAATTCAAGAAAAGCAAAGTCAATGTCGAATCCCAGGTGAGGTCAAAAATCGGTGAACGTAATCCAGTATGAGCAAATATAGATACGATACCATATGGAATATAACAAGCCAGTAATGTCATTTGTACCCACAATGCAGTGGACACTGTCTTTCTATACCGCGCTATATTCATTGAAGGTCCTCCGTTTGGTTGTCGGTGAGCTTCTTCTTGTACTCTTGCTCGATGATGACTAATTGTAACGTATATTTTGATGTAACAGAACGTTGAGGTAACTATGCATAATAACATATTTATGTAAATGATACGTATAGTGATATCGTGGTAAAAAACTAGTATTATTGCCAAAGCAAAGCTACTAAACCAAAAAATGACCACTATGAGCCTTACTCGCCTCAAAGTTACCACCTGTCTGTATCTTAAGCCCAACAACAGTGCAAGAAGTCTGTCCACACTTATTCCAGTTAGTGTTAACAAAGATACTCCGCAAAAAGTCACGGCTATCACATTACTTAGGCCTGCAGAATAATAACAATGTTTGGAATGCTCTTGGGACAATAAAAAGCTAGCGTAGAGAGGCTGGGCAATGAGGCCAACGCAGAGGTCGGTGACTGCAAGACAGGTTAAGAGAAGTCTTGATGGCGGATGATGATTTTCAAATTCAAGCATCTTCAAGGACTTTCAAGGTTTTTACAAACCCTGAGTAGGTAATGTATTTGCCTTAAATTGCAAGGAGAAGGCAATTTTTTATCTATTATTGGTGTTGAGTCATAGTTTGTTGCTAAATGTTGACCCAAGAGGAGTTGTCAGAAATCAGTAGATTAAAACAATAGTACTGTTCAATAGGTCATAAACAATGTAATTCATGATGTTTTACTGTTATATGTGAATACATGCGTGGGGAATGACAATTGAAGTTCGTTTATAGCCTCTTTGTAAAGTTACCTCACAAAATTGCCACACATGCGTTTTCGCGTCGATCCTGATCTTACCTGAAATTTCCTTTCCTAATCATCTGAGTTTATGCCCCACTGACCTATGTCGTATAGTTACAAGTAAAATTTATTTTGTAGCTGTGAAAGATTGAGAAAAATTCATGCAGCTGTCAAAAACATCTGTCGTGTGTAAAACAAAAGTAAACATCATGCTCGAGATCAATAAATGTAAACATGGTGAAATCAAAATTAAAAAAATGCAAACAGTTTGTCTCAAAACTGAGCATTGTCTAGCAGTCCTGTATGTTGATTCAAATAACATAAAAGAAGATTAAATGCCTTGACCGTGTGTAAAAGGTTTGAATAAAGCGTCAAACATGCAGTTTTTCATTCGATGCTAAAATTCGATTAACCCTATATTTTGTTCAATAAGTCTTTGAAATCAACTGTGACAGATCCAAGTCTTTTTGAATTCTGAACTTAGATTTTAATTAAATTTGATTGTTCTGGAAATTGACGTTCAATAAAAAAAAAAAAAAAAACTAGTTTTGCTATACAATTTCAACGTAATATGAAATATGAATTTGTCAAACGATATTTTGGTGGTGACAACATGAGTGAACGACGATAACATTGATATCAAGCATCTTCTGTATTTTCCGTCTGTCTCCTGAGAATACTATGACAAAATTTATGACTCATGCGTTAAGTAGAACACACGAACTGAAATGAATACGAACACTCTGTTTTGTTTGATTTTTCCCTCGCTCCCGAGAATAACAACCTCTTGAAATTTTCACTGGGTTCGTGCAATAATTCAGATAAAATTCTGGAAGGAGAATTTCCGTAATATCGACTCCGAATCCAGGAAAGTCCGCTAAAAGTCTGCGATCTGCTCTGTTGATAAGTAATAAGAGTCCACCAGAAAGATTTAAACTGAATGAACATCATCACTCTACAGTTCATTCGAAATCTTGGTCTACTTATGTAATATCAATTTTGAAAACAAATGTAAAATGTTACGAGAGTAAAATTCCTATTTGAGTAATGTCGATAATGAAATGAGTGTAGCAGACAATTGGTTAAAACCGAGACCTTATTTCAATATCAGCATCTCTGAAACAAGTTTTAAAAAAATCGAAAACCTTGTTCTACCTTGGTCTTTCCCTGCTCGTTCTTTCATGTCCTAGTAGAATGAAATGGATTTGACCAGTTTTAGTTACTGTAGTTTCGGTGCGCTATTAATATTTGAAAGCAAGAACCTCAAGCATCAATCGCTCTTCGTTGTCTCGCGCTTCTATCGCTTCTCTGAAGCGGACCTATTTCCGAGATGGCGACAAACTGATCTTCCATTTTGCAGATGGAAGAGGATCACTAACCTGGTCACGAAGTAAGAGACTACTACACAGCTACCGCAGTTAACGTTTTTGAACTGGAAGAAGAACGCTCAACACATGCGATGTCACGCTAAAATCGCTTTAATCAAACTGACAGAAATCGCCGCCAAAGTGTACCGCCGAGCTTGTGATTGTGTTTTTTTCTCCTGGACAGTATGCAATTGCCAAGAGCTAAAGCAAAGAAATTTGAATAGAAGCTTGTTACATCAAGTCTCTTCTTTGTTACGTATTACGTTCAAAGAAGTCTTTCCGTTTGAGAAAACAAACTATAGGCCGTTGTGTGGGCATTGCAGTTAATACTTATTTAGGGCAGCCTTCTGGAAAACACGTAAAGCTCATTACGATGTGCATAGGGAGTGTTGGAAAATCAAAGAGGAAGCTGAGCATTTGAAACATGAGGCAAAGACACTTACAGTGTGATCTATGGTCTCAGGCGTGCGGTTTGTAGCGAAGGTTCAGGCGTGCGGTTTGTAGCCGGCGCGAAGAACGAATGGATAAAAAGGCGAGGAGATTTCGTTCGCCCCCACAAACCGAGAGCTAAGACCAGGCTAGATTATAAGATGGGAAAAAAATCATTAAAATTAAGCATACTTTTCTGTCGCAGTTAAGCGGCTGAGAGGTCATTGCAAGGGATTTGGTTCATTTTAATTGCCCATTAGAGCAGTTGATTTATCGAATTGTCAACATTTAAGACTCTTTGAAAAGTATTCTATAAAATAAGAACCTGTGTGAAATGTTAGACTCACTTTTTAAAGGGGGGTCTAAATGGAAATCGTAGACTGACAGGTCCTTAAAAACGAGGGGTTGTAACATGCGAGTTTTACTGTGTCAGGAAAGAATTACAAGTCCGCACCACTTGAAAAAAAAAACTGGGAATAAACTACACCAAATAACTTAACATGTCACCCACAGTGAACCAAGCTTAAGTTACACAAAATGACTGCTTTCGATTGCAATATTTGGTAATTTCCAAGAACTAATTACTTGAGAAGCACCAACACTTCCTCGTCAAGTTTTTCACTGATTGTCTCACTTCCTGCATCTTCCAGCAGTACAAAAATGGTTAAACACACTCCAGTGAAAAGAGATTGACTGTTTATATACCATATGAAAGATAACAAACGAATAACCTCGGTTGCACCCACAATGCATTGGACACTGTCTTTCTGTAGCGTGCTACATTGATTGGAATTCCTTCCCTGGCTAATTGCTTTTGCTGATTCTGTACAGCAGTGCGGTGATTGCGAAGCTTGAGATAAATTTTCGTGTAACCACGTAGGGGTCAAACCACCCCGCAAATGTTTCATCAGTTCTTGGATATTTCACATTATTTCGCATTACTTAAAAAGCATTGACTCTTTCTACACCAAACTTGGCAGAGGAGCAGGAGACCTATTGCCAATTACATTTACGTGAAAAATTTCAGTAAATGTCAAAGTTGTGACGTCACAGTGATGACGTCGTGTTTCTTGCCACTTTTGAAGTTTTTAATATGCATATTTTTTACAATGTGTTCGAAAGAGCACATCAAGAGGAGTTGAAGCCTGAAAAATTTTTGTCCATATCACAAAAATTAAATGAAATATGGCATTTTTAAATATGAAAAATAACTCTGCAAAGTATGGAGTCCCCCCTTGAGAAAAATCCCCAAATTGGAGCCGTAATTTTGTTCCAGCAAATGCAGCTATGTTCCACATGTGATGTGCCAGATGACTAAAACCAAAATAAAGAAGAAAATCGGAATAAAAAATTATCCCTTTAGTGTTATTGCGTTAAAATAAATTTTGTCACGTCATAACTTGTGACGTCACCCGTTTTTTAACTGTTCATAGTATCCTAACAAAGCCGAAAATCAAATTTCTAAAACCATACGATTTTTGACAACATCAAGCTTTCTATTTTTCTAGATTATTAGCCTTCCTAGAAAAAAACTGAAAGAAATAAACCAGAGAGACTAACTTCAGAAGGACAGTATGGTTAAGCAAATTCCGGGGGGGACAGCAAAAAAATATTTAATTTACCATATCTCAAAAAATAATCATCATAGCAAAAAGCGGTTTCCGGCATTTTACTCCTCAAGTCAAGGCCTTTCCAATGATATAATCTTTACATCAGATTTTACAAAAAGTTATAGTACGTTTTGGTGACGTCATCAATTATGACGTCATAATCTGACATTTTGTCACAACTTCCAAATTAAAATAAACTGGAGAACAAAGAAAGTTCATCTGCCAAACTTGGTTCAGAAATATATAAACCAAGCAAATATAGCCTTCATGAAACATTAGGGGGGTGGTTTGGCCCCTACGTGAACAGACTGTCGAGGTAATCACACACAGTTAAGTTAAAGTGCAGCTGAAAGAAATAGTAACACGTAACCTGTAGAAGTATGATGACAATCCAGTGGCTTTAGCGAAAAGCCAAGAGGTACCAATAAAAACGCGTACACGTACCAATAAAAACGCAAAGTCACGACATTTGTGAACCTTATCCCCACAGTCAGAGCAATTAACCTGTCTACACTTATTGCAGTTTGCAGAGACCGGCACTTAGCAAAAACCTGCACCTGTTACACGAAGCAGGAACCCTGAATACCTAAGGGTGTAATAGCGTACAATGTAAAGAGTCTGCTGGCCATGGAGGCATTAAGGTGGAATAAATGTAGAGAGGTCTCACACAGAGGTCGGTGTTCCTGAGAGATTGAATCAGACGTTTCGACGGCGAATGAAGAGACGACACCTTTTGAAGAGCAACAATCACAACACAATCGAAACATTTCCCAGAAATACAGTTATTGATGTAAGAATATTAAATGCTAAACGAGATATCTGTCGATGAAATTCATTTATTCCCTGTCTGCAGAGTGACTCTTCAATCCTGGTGTGGGTTTCGTCTTCATCTATCATATGTTGGTCATTTTCGTCGTAAGAATTGTCCGCTTGTCGAGATCTATCAGAAAGGTAAAATCTGTCTAGAATCTAATTGGTTTAATTATGAGGGCTACAGTATTTAAATTAGCTGAGAATAGCCTTCAAATTCGCATAACATTGCATTGCAATGTAAGCCAGCATAGATGCGAGGCAATTTCGGGTAATTTTGTTGTTTCTGCTCAAAATTGCCTCGCATCCACAAGCACGTTGGATTACATTGCATCGCAAATGAGAAAGCAGAAAGTTGATCATGAAAAGGGCTATTTTACAGAGTAATTACTTCAATTAAGTTTTTCCAGTTAAGATTAAGGCGTGTTTAAGCACATCACTCTACTCCAAAAAAAGTAAAAGGTAAAGTCTGCATACAAGCCAAGTGGCCCATCACACCGGCGCCTATTTCCCGTTTCCATCATAGCATGAAACAACCAAAAGTATTTCGTTATATAGGCTGCAAAAGACAAGATCCTTCGTGTACCAGCAACATTTTCGTTTGCGGTCTCTTGCATCATTATATTTTATATAATAATACCTTTTCTTCCGCATATCATGATGTAAACCGTGCCATCTCCTTGAAAAATGAACTTTGCTTTAAAACATGCTGCTCACGTCAAGGTGTCAGGTGCGGGAAAATTAGTACAACAACAATTTGTGGAACTAATGGCTTTAGGCTGTACTTAGCGGAAGAAAATTCATATTGTTTAAACGGTATAGTCTTTGAACATTCCTCTTTTTTATCTGGCTTTAATTTGATTCATTCAAGTTAATAAATGTTTGAAATTAGAAGCAGATATATCCAGTTAAAATTTTCGTTTATTCTTTTTTGTGTTCTAGTTATGGTCATTAAGAGCAGAATTCCAATTTCCATCAAATTTAAGGCACACTATACTTTCTGCCTTGATAGGTTTTCCTCCCTATTTTCCTGTCCACTAGGCATTCGGCACTTCATGTTATATTAACTAGACCACTAATGTATACATCTCTTATACTCATCTCAATATTCTTTGAAATGGGTGGAACTGATTCATTTGAAACAAAACCTTTGCCAATTTTCTTCATATTGGGACCATTTTAACAAATTCAAGAAAGGCAATTACAAACAAACGATAACGGACCTCTTAGAATCTATCACTATTATGGCCTGTTCAGTCATGCAGAGTCATGATTATAGACTGAACAGTAAACGACGATACCGACAACCAGTTCCTTTTTCAACAAAATAATGCACTTGGGGGAATATATTAAAACAGAAGATAAACGACCACTTAGTGTCTATTTACGCTGAAGAGACAAACAGCTGAAGCATATCGTTTTATCATCTGGATCTCAATATTTGCTATTGAGTCTCTGTTGAATCTTCTCCCGGGATTCTTATTTTTGAGATCGGCAGAAATGATTCCCCGAGGTAGTTGTTGGGGACGGTATTCAAAGAGTATTTAGTTTACTGGAAAAGCTAAAAAGTGACACGGAAATTCCAGAGAATAGGTGGCAACGTATTCCTCTGATCGCATCTTTTGATCATAGGAATCGAACCCCAAAGACGATGAGTCGGAATGTCACCGAAAGCGTGGATTAATTTTACTTCTCTTTTCTTTTATTCCCACGCGTACGGAAATGGCTTCCCGTTCAAATGGCATTGGCTTGTTATATCCAAATACACTGGGTTCTTAGCCACATATTATCTCTAGATCTAGAGCTCGACCTGTTGATTTCGCTTTGTCTCCAGCATATTTTTACTTTTTGTTAAATCAAATTTTGAAATCACTGGTTATCCTTGCAATCTGATTCGCTCTCGGCGGTGCGATTTATACGCGAATCACTATTTTTCTGCAAATCGCATCTTTTTCTCAGCCAATGACAAAGGGACAGATTTCAGGGTTAGTTTAAGTTTAAAGTAACCAATAAAATTTCTGGAAAATGAAAGACAAAAAGCCATTGTGTGGCGAATTTTTCAACTATTATTGCCAAAACTTTAAATTTGATGTTGTTGTTGTTGCTTTTAAATTTACAGTTTCTGAATGACGATTATGAGCTGCTTCAGGCTGGCGACTTACTTTAAGGGAAGTTTCCAACTTTCAGTGTCCATTTTGATGAATATTTTGCCGATTTTTTCCGACTCAACATCTGCTCAAAATCCGTATGATACCGAGTCCAAAAAAACATAAACAAGTGAAAACCACACAACAACAAATTCAGAGCCATCTCAAGAAGATAGATGTTTCCAGGTCTTCGGTGGTTTCAACCGAAATAATACAGGAGCTCAAATCTGTCGCTGTGAATAAACATGTATAGTCAAAATACGCTCTCCTCCACAAAACAGTGAATGAACAAACGTCTTCCGAAGCTAGTGCCAGTCCCGCCATCTTGAAAATATCTTGAAACAAATGGCACCGCAAGAGCTTGACAAGGTCCTGAGTATTAAGTTCTACGCTGAGGTCACAAAAAGAAACGGAGATTGTAACGAGCTCGAATCCCTTATGCAGAGTGCTCAGAGTACTCATGCAGAGTGCCACTGAACAGTATTTAAAAGAGAAGAACTATCCACTGGGCACCGTGCACTCGAGGGAGTTTCACAACTCAAAAGAAATCCATCGCAGAACTACACAGGCTGCAAAGTCAACGGGAAGCCTCAGCCTCAACCACAGAAGGAAGGGAGGCCTTCCATCATTGATTCAGGCGACGAGAATTGAATTTTATGAATGAAGTAGACTGTTTTCGTCCTGAGAACTGCTTGTTCCCTTGTTATGCTCGAATCAATTTTCAGTCACATGACATCGTTTTGTATACTAAATGAGATGTAAAGGCGTTTCCGGTTCCGCTATATTTAACAAACCGGCTACTGGAACAATACACAAAAAATCTAAAACTTAAGGCAATAACATTTTGCGATTTCAACTGAACTAGATCTAATAAAGTGGCAACTGAACTGAGTGGAGTGCAATTTTGGACTGAAATCATACTTGTGATTTGAAATCAAGCGTATGATTTTAGATCAAATTGCACTCAATCCACTCAGCTCAATTACCATTATTTATCAAACTCATCGGTGACCACGATTATTTACTGCTGTAGTATCAATTAAGAATGTAAGAAAAACAGTGTACGATACGATCAGGCAGCTTGGGTGTTTGACGAGTAACATGTGTCTTGGAAAGTAAAACACTTTGTTAACAACATGTAATTAATTCTGAAGAGCGGCATTATTCGATAGAATAGGGAATAACCTTGGTACACGTCTAACAACATAGTGACTACAAGTAAAGTATATAGAGTTCAGCTAAAGAAAAGATATGAAGCTACTTTCTCGCAATATAGTACATTACTGTCTTTTTTTTGTAATAAGTATTTCTTTACACTTCTTCTAAGAACAATTTTTGTAATGTCGTATTTAACTGTGGGATTCAAAAGAAAGATAACAATTAAGGAACACGCTACTAACTCTGTATTTTACTTTACTGAGTAGACACATCGCTTCCTAGCCTGATAATTAAACCTGGGATCCAATTTAGCATATGTCGAAAAGAGAAAACAACCTATGCTTTGTTTCGGAAACAAAGTACAACTTAGCTAAGCTGGGTTTACTGTTTCTAGTTTGCATCTCCACTCTCGGTCTACAATCGCATAGTCACAAAGTTTTGCTTTACTCTGCCTCTGAACACCTGCTGTGTCACTTGATCATAAGTGTACCGCCAGTTTTGGGTGAATTATGGGTTTGTGCGTCACACCAACGCAAATAAACCTTTATCTTCAGCTTGTTACGTACAATAAGTTGTGAATTTTCTAAGAAAAGCCCAGCTGAGATGTGTATTGTTCATATTTCAGTCTACGATGATTAGTCATTTAATCAGATATAATGATGGATGATAATGTGTCTCTAAGTGGCCCTTTATCTTCTGTTGAAATATATTCCTCTTACATGAACAAGGTATCTATATCGTCGATTACTGGTCAGTGTTTGATCATGACTCTGCATGGCTCTGCATGAACAATCGATATCAGTAGTCACGATAGATTCTCAGAGGTCCATCAGAGTCGTTCTTGTGCTATCGCTTTTCTTGAATTTGTTAAAACGACCAAAAGGATTCGTTAAGGATATTGAGATGAGCAAGTAAATTATGCATTTGTGGTCCTGCAATTAAGTGTGGAATGCACTAGGGCCGAAACATGTCAAAGCAGAAGGTACTACGTGCCTTGATTTTGATGCAAATTGCAATTCTGCTCTTAATGGCCTTAGCTAGAAGACAAATGAGGAAAAAATGAAAAAAAAAATTCAATTTAGCTAAAGCTTGTAATTGAACTTAACTTTGGAGGGTTTATCAAACATAGAAAGTTTTCTTTTTATCACCACATCTTGAGTTATGAAATTATAATGAATTATTTTTCCTCAGCTTTGCTGCAAAACAAAGTACAACGACAACAAAACGCATTTATACTTGAGGCAGCTTGATCAAGGTGGAAAAAGTTTGTAGTGCCTCAAGTTTTGGTTTGAATGAAATTATGTATCCGAATGGAAGTACCGTTCTTCATATGTTTTTCTGATTCAATTAAATTTGAAATGTCTATTGACTTGGATAAATGACTGAGGTAAAAGAGGAAAAAAAGTTTATAAAGAACAGTTCGGACGCCAATGACCGACTGGAAATAACTGTTGATGTTTATTTTTTTAATCTTTTTTTTTTTTTTTTTTTTTTTTTTTCATGTTATTAAATTCGAAATATCTATTCACTTAAATGAATGGGGTAAACGTGGAAAGATTTCAAACGAAAATACCAATGACAAATAAACATAGAAAGAACTAATTAGCCTCCTCACAACAACACATTAAAAAAACAAAACAAAGGATTATAGTTAAATAACACTGCTTTTGAAGCAAATTCTGTAAAGTCATATCACCATTTACTGCATGATAAACAGAAAAAAGGATGCGTTGACGCTTCTTAACAGAAATGAATTATCAACCTGACAATGATGATATTGATCTAAAATCGCACCAGATAGATCCACGGAAATGTCGAACATTTCAACCTAAAAAATCAGGTCCAGCAAGGGCCGGGAGTTGGATTTCCTGTTTTGGAAGCTTAAACGCTCTTTGTTCGTAGCTTTTATCAGAAACTCAGGACCTTGACACTGAAGACATATTTTAAGTAATCAAAGTAGACATAGGGGAAATGTTTTCCGTTCTTAAGAAATGCCGAGGAAAACTGGACTGCCTTATTCAAGAAATGCTATTTATTCGTGAACGGAAACCGAAGTTAAACACGCAGTCAGATTCAATACGTGCAAAAGTATTTATTTGAACATATACCGCATGCACTGTCACGTCAAACACCAATGACAACGAAACACTTGTTATTGTAATGTACTCTATCCATTCACCTTTATTTGTATTTAATCTCGAAACTATAGCTTACACCTCTACTTGATAATGGCGTCACGGCGAGATGACTTCGAAACGTCTTAGTGTTATTCTTTTAATATTCACTATCATATGTATTTCGAAATGTTCTCTTATCAAAATAGAGATATTGGTCAATATATTTGTTCACTTTTTTATGTTCACGGAAATGGAATTTCAAATTTGGCAATTAATCACACTTCAAGGTAACCGGAATCAACGTGTATAAATTGCAAGGCTTTCACGAACTGAAGCGTAGTCATAAGCAGCAGTTGTGAAGAGTTCATCAAAGTTGAGAAGACTGCATTTACAGTGCTGAAAGCGGCCTCCAGAAGATCAGATAACTTTATCTAATTCGATCGCTTACATGTAGGTATGTAATTGAAAGAAAAGCAAATGAAAATGTAGGAAATTATAGACTGTTATTGTGGCCTACATCCTGAATCTGTTGGCAAGACTTCTCATATCAATGTTTCAGTTCTTTTACATGAGTTTTTTTTTGAAAAACATATTTAGTATGCTTTATTCTTCCTATTCTTAAAATTATTCCACAACAGCTTCCAAGCTCAGTTAAAGAGTTTTGTTACATAACTGGATCAAGAAAAAAAGGTAACTACAGTACATGAATGATGCATGGTAACTCACTAAAAGATTTCACCTTCTTATATAATATAATACTGCACGACCTAGAGTCGCTAAAAACGTGTAGCAGAAACAAAATAATTTAGGCAAACATGAAGTTTGGGAAGAGGATCTTAATCTTAAGGTTACCGTAGACCTTCAGGAGAGTCTCTGACGAAATCTTTCGTACTCGCATCGCTTTTGAAAAAAAACTGTGAAAAGAATATATCACTGTAAAGACAATCAAATGTAGAATGAGAAAAAAAAAAATTTATGAAGATTTCATTTATTGATTAGCGCACGCACGCAAGAGTTACCTGGATACGATAAAACAAGCTGCGTCATGCCAATCTGCGGATGACCGACTACAAAAAGTGCGTGAGGCGTTTTCGATTTTCCTTTTGGTTAATGAAAAATATCTATATTGGATTAGATGAATATAATATTAGTTAACCGATCTTCGTGACATGAGAAGGCCTTAGAGAGGCCTGAAATATCAAAAAACCCACACACTTTGGTGCATTGATAATCGAAAAACATTTTGGCCAACCTTGTTAAAAATCTACCCAAAGCTATATAAAACCAATTGAAAGGCTGACCGGACGGCTGAAAAGGGTAAATTTAATGCCCAATATTTCAGTTAGACAGGACTAACCTTCTTCAGGGGCTATACTGAAGCTAAGTAGATATGGATAAAACAGTTACAAAATTTGAAATGATACTAAAGGAAATATGTGACATGGTTGGTTGACAAAAAATAGGGAAAGAGGAAACGTGTACTAAAGCGAATGCATAAAAAAAATAATAAATAGATTAAGTTTCGTCCGATCTGTTTAACCCAGAAGGTTTAAGGGTCTTGCTCTTGGAGATCAAAAACACTTCTTTTGCCTTGCGAATAGCGTCAGTTTCATTTGTTTTTAGTCCCCATTTGAGTTGATGATTTCGAGAGCAACAAGTTCTATGTTGTGCATACAGTGGGCAGGAAGGGTAAAGTGATCTGTAACGGCGGTGGGTTGCTCAATGTGTCGTTGTGTGATGGCTTTTTCGATTGCGCGTCTGTGCTCACCATCTGTGCCATCTTTCCCATAAAAGTAATCCTGTGTATAATAGCCTCAAGCAGCTGTTACATGAAAATCTACCGAATACTTAGCCATCAAAAGCTCAAGTACAACAGCATGTTCATCAAGGACAACAGAATGGAGGACAAACTCCATTGAATATTGCACGATACAGAAAGACAGTATCCAGTGCATTGTGGGTGCAAATGACATTAGTGGCTTGTTATCTTCCATTTGGTGTAGTGATGGCGATATTAGTTATTTATAAACCCGCTCTAATTCTCGCACTGCATGCCAAATTAACTCTTCTTTTACTAAACTCCACTCTTAAACCATTCCTGTACTGTTGGAAGATGAAAGAAGTGAAACAGGCAGTGGTTAACACGATCAGGCAGTTGAATTGTTTCTCTTGTTAACTCTTTCATGGATACGAAGCCCTAGCTCTTCTTGACATCAACTCAATTATCATCCGTCAAAATAAACCTACAAAGCTTGTGGCTCTCCACTTAAGAGTGTGTCCATAAGAAAATCACGCAGGAGGTGATACAGCTCAAATCACCGAATTCGCTCAAACTTGGCCCAAATGTTGAGCTTGGTGATTAAATGATTGCGGCAAAAAAATAGATCAAAATGTTTCATTTTGTTCAAGTAAGGGAGAGCCCCGGCAAAAATGGTCATGTGACACTAATTTATGCATATATGATTAGCCATCTTTGGTTTAGTATTTCTACAACCAGAAAAGCTATGTAAAAATGAAATTTGCTGGATAACGTTCTACAACTATCAGTCTAAGCGCACAGATGTTTATTTGAACTAGCCAATTTGATTTCTCTCGGTGGCCTCATCTTAAGTAAGGTGCATACTTCGTGGTGTTGTGAATAGCCTTTAAGTAATGGCAAATATCTGCAATGGGCAAAGCCAAATACACATTATTCTAACATGGGTAGTGTGAGCATCAACAAAGTTCTCAAAAAAGCTGGGGACTTCAGTATGTTTTTCTGTGCTGGGGCAGAGGCGGATCCAGACCTTGAGCTAAGGAAGGGGAAGGGGGCGGGGAGGGGGGGGGGAATCCTTACCCTGCCGGCTTTTCTTCCTTGTGCTATTTTTTTTTTTTTTTTTTTTTTTTTTTACCGAAAATAAGGGGGAGGGGTGGAGGGCCCCCGGGCCCTTCCCCTAGATCCGCCAGTGTGGGGTACTGTTTACATAGAACTTTACGATTAAGGGCCATTTCATGAACATTCACTAAAACACAAAAGCTGTTTTTTTGTCTTACGCAACTCCAAATCAACTAGAAATACCTAGCTAAGCATTTTCCTATCGATTACGAGTACAACTTCGGCGAAAAGAAGCACTTGAGAAACTTCTTTCAAATATTTTCGGAGCTATATCTTGAGGCATTCTCACTTTGTCGATATAAATACTGCAGCAGAAGATTCAACTTACAAGCTCGCTCAGCTTACTTTTTTTTAGGCGTAAAATAGAATAGAAGCAAGGAATAACTACTACATACATGTCACTTACACGCAATTTTGCGCCCCTGCCTGGTCCTGCCTGGTTTTTTCATGGACACGCTCTTAAGTAATATAATGGTAAGATTACCAAGATTTAATGATTCAAAATTCTTTCTAATATCTTGGCACCACATATGTCATTGCTTTGCAAACAGGAGAAAATCATGTTGTTTTGATGCATTTGCTTTTCTTTTTTTTTCTTTTTAAAAAAAAAAATCTGTGCTACCTTTGAAGTTTTATGTTCATCCGACGAACAAACTTTGTCTAATATTATATTCAATAATGTTGCTTACATTTTGCGCGAAACTGTTGGTCGTTTCTGTTCAGCTTGAAGGAAACTGGTGGTAAAATTTTCTTTTCTTTCAATAAGTTCCAACAGTAGCAATTTTCCTGTCTTTAGTTTAAGAATTAAAGTGTCCGCTAATCCTACTTTGTCGGCGCCAAAACCAACACGCAGTCTTCAAAGAGAACAAGATCAATTTCCGGCTATCTTAAGCGGCTACGCTTGGTCAATAAAAAGCTTTACTGAAAATAGTCTTTGAGCGTCGGCTGAGTTTTTATGGAATACTAATTACATCGGCAGTTACACGAAATATTATTTCTTTGCCCTCGTCTGCTCTGTCTGCAGTTTTAGTAATTTGCTTCTTTTGGAAAAAAACAAAAAAATTGCAAGCTATAGATAAAATGAAAATGGAATCAGCTCAAATAAAATCTAATGAGAGTATCTTCTATATTCTGATTTTTCCGTTAAACAGCTGTGAGTGTGTCAATTAGCTAAAGGATGGTTTAAGTAAATATATTTTATATACCTTTTAGTGAAGAAAATAAACACGATTTTAGTTTATTCCATATGTAAAAACTACTCCTCTTTTTATATTTATAATACTGACTAATGTAAACACTGTAAAAAGAGAACAATGAAGAAGTTGAGTTGGGTTCCGCTAGCGGCCGCTCTTCAATGTCTAAGGCTATTATTTCGCACTCCGCTAATTGCCACCAAAACTGCCTCGGAATATAACGCTGCTTTCGCGGTCTTTTAAACCTCGGTTAGCCTGGCAATACGGCACGAACCGTTTATAAGGAGAAAAGGAGAGGTCGCCTAGAGGGATGCCTCGGGCAAGTAGACAGGGTGCCCAGGGAAGATGCATTACCCTCTCTAGCATGTAAAGGCTCCAATACCTGCGAGAGAGTGCTCATCTCACAGCTGCTTGACGGATAATAACACTAATTAAAAAATAAGTAAATATGCTGATTATATTTGATTTGAGTTGGTTCCATTTTCATTCTACTTTATCTACAGCTTGTAACTTTTTCAAGAAAAACAACTAATAAAAAAACAACCTACCAATACAGTTTTGACATTGCAGTACTGTTAGCTGAGAACTGCACAGAGAACAGACGAGAAAATTTCCGTGTAACTTTTGGCAAAATTAGTGTTCAGTTAAAAGTCACCGGACACTTAAAAAAGTCTCTTCAGTAAAGCTTTAAAACTGCACCTTGAATATGTATAAGCCACTAAATTTCTTTTCGGTTTAAACTTTTGTTTGAATTTTATCACTAGAATCATTCTTTATTTACCAAACGTAGCCACTAAACATGGCTGGAAATTAACCTTGTTTTCTGACCGACTGCTTCCCAGCCTAAACGATACACGCGTATGGAGGACACATTAATTCTAAAACTAACGCCCAAAAACATAGCTAACGCTAGAACTAAGTTCTGGAAAATAAAATTTTATAAACAGTTTCTTGCACCCTGTTAGGATGACTCCAACAGATACGACAATCACCTCTCGATACGACCATCACCTCTCGCGAAAAGAAGCAACATTATTGAACGTAACATATAGTAGTATTAAACAAGTTCTGTGTATCGTAGGAACTGCAAAGGTAACACAGATTTTTAACATTACAAGAAAATGAAACAAAACAAGAGGGATATTTTCTATTTGGAAAGCAGCGACACTTGTGGCGGCGAGATGTCAGACAGAATTTTAAATCACAAAATTTTGCATGGTAAACGCATGAATATTTCAGATATTTTATTGCCATTACTTAAACTCTTAGTACAGAAACCGAGGTAGGAAGAATGCTTAACGTGTTAAGAGCAATAAGGGAACGACCAAACATTGCAAATCACCGCTTGCTCAATGCACGTAGCGGTTCAAAATTCTCCAATGTTATATATCTACTGATTACTTTTTATTGAAGATCTTTTTAACAGTGCCTCATAAATTTAGCTTACGTGTACTGAAGATTAAAAATTGCCAAGCACTTAACTATAGTTTGCTAATGAAATGATGCAAATTAGTTCATTAAATTGTAGACAGGTGATTAAAATAATTTGTTTTCAAACTAAGGGAAATGATACAATCAAAAGCGTGCAATTCCACTTTTACACGAATCTTCAAGGAAACTAGCAAGCAAAGCGCAAAACGCAAGAAAACCATCTCAGCAACGCAAAGTGAAGAAGCCTTGACGAGTCAGGATTGAGCAAAGATGAATAACACTACGAGCAACACTGCTTTCTCTAGTTCTACTTTCTGTCTTTATCTTCGAAATCTCGCAAACATTTCTCCTGATGTACGCGCTGTATTCATCGCCAGAATGGTCGCCAACGCTCTCACCTGTCCTTTCATAATTTTGCTCAACATCCTGGTGATAGTTGCAGTGAAAACCAACCCACAGCTTCGCACCAAATCTAACATAGCACTCGCCTGCTTATCAACAACTGACCTCGGAGTTGGACTAGTTCTTCAACCGCTGTCTATTGCAAACGAATTAAGTTTACTTCTCAGAGGTGACATCATGTTTTGTACCATAAACGGGTTATCAAACAGCGTCACATTAATATGTTTACGGTCTTCATTTAACCACTTAATTTTGATGAGCGCCGAACGTTATGTTGCGATAAAACACCCCTTCACACACGAGACCCAGGTCACTGAAGTTCGCATCATCATGGCGTCTGCTCTGGCGTGGGCTGCAGCCATCATCCTTTTCAGCGCAGACCTTTTGCAAACAGCAATTCCAATGGTTTCTGAAACGCTACTAATCATTCTTCACATTTACGTCAATGTCTCTGTATACAAAGAAGTCCGTCGCAACAAAAAACAAATTGTTGCTAACCAAGTTTCTTTAGAAGCCAGGGAAAAGTTACTCAAGAAAAGGAAAGCTTTTTACACGACTGTGATTGTACTTCTTATTATTTCCCTGTGCTATATTTCATCACATGTTTATGCTGTTATTCTGGTCTCTTTCAAGGAAAGAATCCCTTCCAATATAAAGGTTACCGCCTCTTATGTTATTACTTTATTGCCAGTTTTGAATTCGTCGTTTAATCCTTTAATTTACGCTGTTAGATTAAGAGATTTTCGCGTAACCTTGATTCAGTTGCTGTCACGAAAAACTGCTGCAGAAGCTGAGGAACTGAAAGCAAAATCGTTGAACCAAGGCAGGTTGGAGTCAACGGTAATGTTAATGCAGAACAAAGAACTCAGCCGTTCAACGATGAGCACGAGCCGACAAGGCAGGCAGAGCCGCATGGTGGATGTAAAGAAATACCTCTATGATAAAAACAAAACATTTACGCAAAATGGATTAGAAAATGCAGACACCCGTTTATTTGTGCAAAACGAACAGCAGCCTGCTATTCCAATGTTTGAAAATTTATTGAACTTTGAATGTTTTAAATTTGTTGTCCTTGTTTAATTCTGATGAGGCAGTTTTGTTTTTCTCAATTTGTTACACTACAACAGTTACATTTCTCAGTACAAAGGTATAATTATTTCAAAATCGAAATCGGGAAATCCCACACCCGAAAGGCATAGGAAAAAGCAGTAGAACAAAAAGAAAAACGAATATTATTCAGTGATCACGACAAACTTCGTTCGCTGTTTATTTTCTGCGCTAAAGGGCGTACGCAATGTTCATATTTTTTCGCAACAGCTCATATACACAGTCTCACAGCTGGTTAACGGAAAATAACCGGAATAAAAAAGATACCCTCATATTTAGCTTGCAATTATCTTTGCTAAAAAAAAGAGGATTACTAACACTATTAAATAAAAACTGCAGAAAGAGCAAATTAGAGTGGTTAAGAAATAATTTCTCGTGTAACTGCCGATGTAAATAGTATTTCGTCAAAACTCACCGGACACTCAGAAAGTCTTTTCAGTAAAGCTTTTCAAATTGCAACTTGAATATTTATTTATCATTAACTTTTCGTTCCGTGGAACCTCTTGTTTGAATCTTATTATCTGAACCATCCTTTAGCTAATTGACACAATCTCACTGCTGTTTAGCAGAAACAACCGAAATAAAAAAGATAATCTCGTATTTTATTTGAACTGATTCCATTTTCGTGTTATCTTCAGCTTGGAATTTTTTTTCCAAAAGAAGAAAATTACTAAAACTGCAGACAGAGCAGACGAGGGCTAAGAAGTAATATTTCGTGTAAGTGCCGATGTAATTAGTATTCCGTAAAAATTCAATCGGCACTCAAAAAGCATTTTTAGTAAAGCTTTTTACTGACGAAGCGTAGGCGCTAAAGTTGGCTGGAAGTTGATCTCGTTCACCTTGAAGAAAATGGCCGACACTTTAATTTTAAAACTAAAGGCAGAAGGAACCAAGTCCTGGAGAAGAACATTTTTCAACCAGTTTCCTGCAAGCTGTCTGGATGGCGGCAACAGAAACGGCAATCATTTCTTACCAACGTAAGCGACATGATCAGTGAACATAGCATTAAATTTAAACAAGACGCATGGCTGCGTGAACTCCTGCTTTCAATGTCGCACATCTGGAGTTATCTTTAGGGGACTGCCATATTGCGATTGTCACTGTTGTCACGCAATTTCGTTATTGCTAGTCATGAATAATTCTACTTGTGTTTATTTTTGTCTGCTGAGTGTAATGAATGTTGTTATGGTACTAGAAAACAATCAAAATAATATATTACCATACAGGAGTACGTTCCTACAAATGCCAAAGGTTGAAATTCAAGGACTTTGCAATTACTTTGAAGGCCAAGTTTTAGATAATTGAAGGACCGCTTTTGGAATGGTTTGCATAAGCAATTTTATAATTATTTAATATTATTTCTCAGCTTTTCCATGAAAGTACTGTAATTTTCAACTTGAAAATTGCTTAAGGAAAAGCATTGCTAAAATCAAGCCCTAGTCCTCAAATTGAAGTACTTTCAAGGCCTTGAATTTTTTTATTTTCAAATTCAAGCATCTTCAAGGACTTTCAAGGTTTTTACAAACCCTGAGTAGGTAATGTATTTGCCTTAAATTGCAAGGAGAAGGCAATTTTTTATCTATTATTGGTGTTGAGTCATAGTTTGTTGCTAAATGTTGACCCAAGAGGAGTTGTCAGAAATCAGTAGATTAAAACAATAGTACTGTTCAATAGGTCATAAACAATGTAATTCATGATGTTTTACTGTTATATGTGAATACATGCGTGGGGAATGACAATTGAAGTTCGTTTATAGCCTCTTTGTAAAGTTACCTCACAAAATTGCCACACATGCGTTTTCGCGTCGATCCTGATCTTACCTGAAATTTCCTTTCCTAATCATCTGAGTTTATGCCCCACTGACCTATGTCGTATAGTTACAAGTAAAATTTATTTTGTAGCTGTGAAAGATTGAGAAAAATTCATGCAGCTGTCAAAAACATCTGTCGTGTGTAAAACAAAAGTAAACATCATGCTCGAGATCAATAAATGTAAACATGGTGAAATCAAAATTAAAAAAATGCAAACAGTTTGTCTCAAAACTGAGCATTGTCTAGCAGTCCTGTATGTTGATTCAAATAACATAAAAGAAGATTAAATGCCTTGACCGTGTGTAAAAGGTTTGAATAAAGCGTCAAACATGCAGTTTTTCATTCGATGCTAAAATTCGATTAACCCTATATTTTGTTCAATAAGTCTTTGAAATCAACTGTGACAGATCCAAGTCTTTTTGAATTCTGAACTTAGATTTTAATTAAATTTGATTGTTCTGGAAATTGACGTTCAATAAAAAAACTAGTTTTGCTATACAATTTCAACGTAATATGAAATATGAATTTGTCAAACGATATTTTGGTGGTGACAACATGAGTGAACGACGATAACATTGATATCAAGCATCTTCTGTATTTTCCGTCTGTCTCCTGAGAATACTATGACAAAATTTATGACTCATGCGTTAAGTAGAACACACGAACTGAAATGAACACGAACACTCTGTTTTGTTTGATTTTTCCCTCACTCCCGAGAATAACAACCTCTTGAAATTTTCACTGGGTTCGTGCAATAATTCAGATAAAATTCTGGAAGGAGAATTTCCGTAATATCGACTCCGAATCCAGGAAAGTCCGCTAAAAGTCCGCGATTTGCTCTGTTGATAAGTAATAAGAGTCCGCCAGAAAGATTTAAACTGAATGAAAATCATCACTCTACAGTTCATTCGAAATCTTGGTCTACTTATGTAATATCAATTTTGAAAACAAATGTAAAATTTTGCTAGAGTAAAATTCCTATTTGACTAATGTCGATAATGAAATGAGTGTAGCAGAAGTTGGTTAAAACCGAGACCTTATTTCAATACCAGCATCTCTAAAACAAGTTTTAAAAAAATCGAAAACCTTGTTCTACCTTGGTCTTTCCCTGCTCGTTCTTTCATGTCCTAGTAGAATGAAATGGATTTGACCAATTTTAGTTACTGTAGTTTCGGTGCGCTATTAATATTTGAAAGCAAGAACCTCAAGCATCAATCGCTCTTCGTTGTCCCGCGCTTCTATCGCTTCTCTGAAGCGGACCTATTTCCGAGATGGCGACAAACTGATCTTCCATTTTGCAGATGGAAGAGGATCACTAACCTGGTCACGAAGCAAGAGACTACTACACAGCTAACGCAGTTAACGTTTTTGAACTGGAAGAAGAACGCCCAACACATGAGATGTCACGCTAAAATCGCTTTAATCAAACCGACAGAAATCGCCGCCAAAGTGTACCGCCAGCTTGTGATTGTGTTTTTTTCTCCTGGACAGTATTCAATTGCCAAGAGCTAAAGCAAAGAAATTTCAATAGAAGCTTGTTACGTCAAGTCTCTTCTTTGTTACGTATTACGTTCAAAGAAGTCTTTCCGTTTGAGAAAACAAACTATAGGCCGTTGTGTGGGCATTGCAGTTAATACTTATTTAGGGCAGCCTTTTGGAAAACACGTAAAGCTCATTACGATGTGCATAGGGAGTGTTGGAAAATCAAAGAGGAAGCTGAGCATCTGAAACATGAGACAAAGACACTTACAGTGTGATCTATGGTCTCAGGCGTGCGGTTTGTAGTGAGGTTTGTAGCCGGCGCGAAGAACGAATGGATAAAAAGGCGAGGCGATTTCGTTCGACCCCACAAACCGAGAGCTAAGACCAGGCTAGATCATAAGATGGGAAAAAAAAATCATTAAAATTAAGCGTACTTTTCTGTCGCAGTTAAGCGGCTGAGAGGTCATTGCAAGGGATTTGGTTCATTTTAATTGCCCATTAGAGCAGTTGATTTATCGAATTGTCAACATTTAAGACTCTTTGAAAAGTATTCTATAAAATAAGAACCTGTGTCAAATGTTAGACTTAAAAGGGGGGTCTAAATGGAAATCGTAGACTGACAGGTCCTTAAAAACGAGGGGTTGTAACATGCGAGTTTTACTGTATCAGGAAAGAATTACAAGTCCGCACCACTTGAAAAAAAACTGGGAATAAACTACACCAAATAACTTAACATGATCACCCACAGTAAACCAAGCTTAAGTTACACAAAATGACTGCTTTCGATTGCAATATTTGGTAATTTCCAAGATCTAATTACCTGGGAAGCACCAACACTTCCTCGTCAAGTTTTTCACTGATTGTCTCACTTCCCGCATCTTCCAGCAGTACAAAAGTGGTTAAACACACTCCAGTGAAAAGAGATTGACTGTTTATATACCATATGGAAGATAACAAACGAATAACCTCGGTTGCACCCACAATGCATTGGACACTGTCTTTCTGTAGCGTGCTACATTGATTGGAATTCCTTCCCTGGCTAATTGCTTCTGCTGATTCTGTACATGTCCAGCAGTGCGGTGATTGCGAAGCTTGAGGTAAATTTTCGTGTAACAGACTGTCGAGGTAATCACACAGTTAAGTTAAAGTACAGCTGAAAGAAATAGTAACACGTAACCTGTAGAAGTATGATGACAATCCAGTGGCTTTAGCGAAAAGCCAAGAGGTACCAATAAAAACGCGTACGCGTACCAATAAAAACGCAAAGTCACGACATTTGTGAATCTTATTCCCACAGTCAGAGCAAGTAACCTGTCTACACTTATTGCAGTTTGCAGAGACCGGCACTTAGCAAAAACCTGCACCTGTTACACGAAGCAGGAACCCTGAATTACTAAGGGTGTAATAACGTACAATGTAAAGAGTCTGCTGGCCATGGAGGCATTAAGGTGGAATAAATGTAGAGAGGTCTCACACAGAGGTCGGTGTTCCTGAGAGATTGACTCAGACGTTTTGACGGCGAATGAAGAGACGACACCTTTTGAAGAGCAACAATCACAACACAATCGAAACATTTCCCAGAAATACAGTTATTGATGTAAGAATATTAAATGCTAAACGAGATATCTGTCGATGAAATTCATTTATTCGCTGTCTGCAGAGTGACTCTTCAATCCTGGTGTGGGTTTCGTCTTCACCTATCATATGTTGGTCATTTTCGTCGTAACAATTGTCCGCTTGTCGAGATCTATCAGAAAGGTAAAATCTGTCTAGAATCTAATTGGTTTAATTATGAGGGCTACAGTATTTAAATTAGCTGAGAATAGCCTTCAAATTCGCATAACATTGCATTGCAATGTAAGCCAGCATAGATGCGAGGCAATTTCGGGTAATTTTGTTGTTTCTGCTCAAAATTGCCTCGCATCCACAAGCACGTTGGATTACATTGCATCGCAAATGAGAAAGCAGAAAGTTGATCATGAAAAGGGCTATTTTACAGAGTAATTACTTCAATTAAGTTTTTCCAGTTAAGATTAAGGCGTGTTTAAGCACATCACTCTACTCCAAAAAAAGTAAAAGGTAAAGTCTGCATACAAGCCAAGTGGCCCATCACGCCGGCGCCTATTTCCTGTTTCCATCATAGCATGAAACGACCAAAAGTATTTCGTTATATAGGCTGCAAAAGACAAGATCCTTCGTGTACCAGCAACATTTTCGTTTGCGGTCTCTTGCATCATTATATTTTATATAATAATACCTTTTCTTTCGCATATCATGTTGTAAAACGTTCCATCTCCTTGAAAAATGAACTTTGCTTTAAAGCATGCTGCTCACGTCAAGGTGTCAGGTGCGGGAAAATTAGTACAACAACAATTTGTGGAACTAATGGCTTTAGGCTGTACTTATCGGAAGAAAATTCATATTGTTTAAACGGTATAGTCTTTGAACATTCCTTCTTTTAGCTGGGTTTAATTCGATTCATTCAAGTCAATAAAGTTTGAAATTAGAAGCAGATATATCTATTTACAATTTTCGTTTATTCTTTTTTTGCGTTCTAGTTATGGTCATTAAGAGCAGAATTCCAATTTCCATCAAATTTAAGGCACACTATACTTTCTGCCTTGATAGGTTTTCCTCCCTATTTTCCTGTCCACTAGGCATTCGGCACTTCATGTTATATTTACTAGACCACTAATGTATACATCTCTTATACTCATCTCAATATTCTTTGAAATGGGTGGAACTGATTCATTTGAAACAAAACCTTTGCCAATTTTCTTCATATTGGGACCATTTTAACAAATTCAAGAAAGGCAATTACAAACAAACGATAACGGACCTCTTAGAATCTATAACTATTATGGCCTGTTTAGTCATGCAGAGTCATGATTATAGACTGAACAGTAAACGACGATACCGACAACCAGTTCCTTTTTCAACAAAATAATGCACTGGGGGGAATATATTTAAACAGAAGATAAACGACCACTTAGTGTCTATTTACGCTGAAGAGACAAACAGCTGAAGCGTATCGTTTTATCATCGGGATCTCAATATTTGCTATTGAGTCTCTGTTGAGTCTTCTCCCGGGATTCTTATTTTTGAGA
Source organism: Orbicella faveolata (assembly GCF_042242905.1). Classification (NCBI taxonomy): domain Eukaryota; kingdom Metazoa; phylum Cnidaria; class Anthozoa; order Scleractinia; family Merulinidae; genus Orbicella; species Orbicella faveolata. Next base: position 3,244,177 of record NW_028301569.1, read on the forward strand.
TCGGCAGAAATGATTCCCCGAGGTAGTTGCTGGGAAGGTGCAACACTTCATGGATTACCTGCAGTCTTTTGAACCTTCGATAGCTGTGGGTGTTTGCAAAGTCATTCCATGGCATGCCTTACGGGTGTACCATAGCAAAAAATTAAAGCGAGGGCTGGCACTTTTAATAAGATGACTGATGGTCTCATTTGTTTGACACTGTAATATATATGCATCATATTTAAAACTCTAACAATACCTTCACATGAATTCAATTCTTATTTCACCCCTGATTGTAATGTGTTAATAGAATATAACTTAAAAATAAAAATAAAACATGTTTTGGCAATTGAAATTATATCACTAACTATAAACGGTCATTGCAACCTTAAGCTTGCCAAAAATTAAACAAGGAATATAACATGACATTTGTAAGAAGTTGCTTTCATCTGAAGTTGAAACACCTTTTCGATACAACACGATATTGCTTATGTACTTCTCTCGTACAGCTTTTTTTGTTAGGTTCACGGTAAGTTTTATTTCGCCTAAAAATTCTCGAACACGCATTTTATGTCGATTACAAGGGCACGGTATTCAAAGAGTATTTAGTTTACTGGAAAAGCTAAAAAGTGACACGGAAATGCCAGAGAATAGGAGGCAACGTATTCCTCTGATCGCATCTTTTGATCATAGGAATCGAACCCCAAAGACGATGAGTCGGAATGTCACCGAAAGCGTGGATTAATTTTACTTCTCTTTTCTTTTATTCCCACGCGTACGGAAATGGCTTCCCGTTCAAATGGCCTTGGCTTGTTATATCCAAATACATTGGGTTCTTAGCCACAGATTATCTCTAGATCTAGAGCTCGACCTGTTGATTTCGCTTTGTCTCCAGCATGTTTTTGCTTTTTGTTAAATCAAATTTTGAAATCACTGGTTATCCTTGCAATCTGATTGGCTCTCGGCGGTGCGATTTATTCGCGAATCACTATTTTTCTGCAAATCGCATCTTTTTCTCAGCCAATGACAAAGGGACAGATTTCAAGGTTAGTTTAAGTTTAAAGTAACCAATAAAATTTCTGGAAAACGAAAGGCAAAAAGCCATTGTGTGGCGAATTTTTCAACTATTATTGCCAAAACTTTAAACTTAATGTTGTTGTTGTGGTTTTCAAATTTACAGTTTCTGAATGACGATTATGAGCTGGTTCAGGCTGCCGACGTACTTGAAGGGAAGTTCCCAACTTTCAGTGTCCATTTTGATGATTTTTTCCGAGTCAACACCTTCTCAAAATCCGTATGATACCGAGTCCAACAAGATATAAACAAGTGAAAACCACACAGCAACAAATGCAGAGCCATCTCAAGAAGATAGATGTTTCCAGGTCTTCGGTAGGTTCAACCGAAATAATACAAGCGCTCAAATCTGTCGCTGTGAATAAACATGTATAGTCAAAATACGCTTTGCTCCACAAAACAGTGAATGAACGAACGTCTTCCGAAGCTGGTGCCAGTCCCGCAATCTTGAAAATATCTTGAAACAAATGGCACCGCAAGAGCTTGACAAGGTCGTGAGTATTAAGTTCTATGCTGAGGTCACAAAAAGAAACGGAGATTGTAACGAGCTCGAATCCCTTAAAATCATGCAGAGTGCCACTGAACAGTATTTAAAAGAGAAGAACTTTCCACTGGGAACCGTGCACTCGAGGGAGTTTCACAACTCAAAAGAAATCCATCGCAGAACTACACAGGTTGCAAAGTCAACGAGAAGCCTCAGCCTCAACCACAGAAGGAAGGGAGGCCTTCCATCATTGATTCAGGCGACGAGAATTGAATTTTATGAATGAAGTAGACTGTTTTCGTCCTGAGAACTGCTTGTTCCCTTGTTATGCTCGAATCAATTTTCAGTCACATGACATCGTTTTGCATAATAAATGAGATGTAAAGGCGTTTCCGGCTCCGCTATTTTTAACAAACCGGTTACTGGAACAATACACCAAAAATCTAAAACTTAAGGCAATAGCATTTTGCGATTTCAACTGAAATGGATCTAATAAAGTGGCAATTGAACTGAGTGGAGTGCAATTTTGGTCTGAAATCGTACTTGTGATTTCAAATCGAACTCGCGCTGCGCGCTCGTTCGATTTTGAAATCAAGCGTATGATTTTAGATCAAATTGCACTCAATCCACTCAGCTCAATTACCATTATTTATCAAACTTATCGCTGACCACGATTATTTACTGCTGTAGTATCAATTAAGAATGTAAGAAAAACAGTGTACGATACGATCAGGCAGCTTGGGTGTTTGACGAGTAGAATGTGTCTTGGAAAGTAAAACACTTTGTTAACAACATGTAATTAATTCTGAAGAGCGGCATTATTCGATAGAATAGGGAATAACCTTGGTACACGTCTAACAACATAGTGACTACAAGTAAAGTATATAGAGTTCTGCTAAAGAAAAGATATGAAGCTACTTTCCCGCAATATAGTACATTACTGTCTTTTTTTGTAATAAGTATTTCTTTACACTTCTTCTAAGAACAATTTTTGTAATGTCGTATTGAACTGTGGGATTCAAAAGAAAGATAACAATTAAGGAACACGCTACTAACCTGTACTTTACTTTACTGAATAGACACATCGCTTCCTAGCCTGATAATTTAACCTGGGATCCCATTTAGCATACGTCGAAAAGAGAAAACAACCTATGCTTTGTTTCAGAAACAAAGAGCAACTTAGTTGAGCTGGGTTTACTGTTTCTAGTTTGGATCTCCACTCTCGGTCTACAATCGCACAGTCACAAAGTTTTGCTTTACTCTGCCTCTGAACACCTGCTGTGTCACTTGATCATAAGTGTACCGCCAGTTTTGGGTGAATTATGGGTTTGTGCGTCACACCAACGCAAATAAACCTTTATCTTCAGCTTGTTACGTACAATAAGTTGTGAATTTTCTAAGAAAAGCCCAGCTGAGATGTGTATTGTTCATATTTCAGTCTACGATGATTAGTCATTTAATCAGATATAATGATGGATGATAATGTGTCTCTAAGTGGCCCATTATCTTCTGTTGGAATATATTCCTCTTACATGAACAAGGTATCTATATCGTCGATTACTGGTCAGTGTGTGATCATGACTCTGCATGGCTTTGCATGAATAATCGATATCAGTAGTCACGATAGATTCTCAGAGGTCCATCAGAGTCGTTCTTGTGCTATCGCTTTTCTTGAATTTGTTAAAACGACCAAAAGGATTCGTTAAGGATATTGAGATGAGCAAGTGAATTATGCATTTGTGGTCCTGCAATTAAGTGTGGAATGCACTAGGGCCGAAACATGTCAAAGCAGAAGGTACTAGGTGCCTTGATTTTGATGCAAATTGCAATTCTGCTCTTAATGGCCTTAGCTAGAAGACAAATGAGGGGAAAAAATGAAAAAAAATTCAATTTAGCTAAAGCTTGTAATTGAACTTAACTTTGGAGGGCTTATCAAACAAAGAAAGTTTTCTTTTTATCACCACATCTTGAGTTATGAAATTATAATGAATTATTTTTCCTCAGCTTTGCTGCAAAACGAAGTACAACGACAACAAAACGCATTTATACTTGAGGTAGCTTGATCAAGGAGGAAAACGTTTGTAGTGCCTGAAGTTTGAGCTTGAATGAAATTATGTATCCGAATGGAAGTAGCGTTCTTCATATGTTTTTCTGATTCAATTAAATTTGAAATGTCTATTGACTTGAATGAATGACTGAGGTAAAAGAGGAAAAAAAGTTTATAAAGAATAGTTCGGACGCCAATGACCGACTGGAAATAACTGTTGATGTTTATTTTTTTAATCCTTTTTTTCTTTCTTTCTTTTTTTTTTTTCTTTTCATGTTATTAAATTCGAAATATCTATTCACTTAAATGAATGGGGTAAAAGTGGAAAGATCTCAAACGAAAATACCAATGACAAATAAACATAGAAAGAACTAATTAGTCTCCTCACAACAACACATTAAAAGAACAAAACAAAGGATTATAGTTAAATAACACTGCTTTGAAGCAAATTCTGTAAAGTCATATCACCATTTACTGCATGATAAATAGAAAAAAGGATGCATTGACGCTTCTTAACAGAAATGAATTATCAACCTGACAATGATGATATTGATCTAAAATCGCACCAGATAGATCCACGGAAATGTCGAACATTTCAACCTAAAGTAATCAGGTCCAGCAAGGGCCGGGAGTTGGATTTCCTGTTTTGGAAGCTTAAACGCTCTTTGTTCGTAGCTTTTATCAGAAACTCGGGACCTTGACACTGAAGACATCTTTTAAGTAATCAAAATAGACATAGGGGAAATGTTTTCCGTTCTTAAGAAATGCCGAGGAAAACTGGACTGCCTTATTCAAGAAATGCTATTTATTCGTGAACGGAAACCGAAGTAAAAAACGTAGTCAGACTCAATACGTGCAAGAGCATTTATTTAAACATATACCGCACGCACTGTCACGTCAAACATCATTGACAACGAAACACTTATTGTTGTAATGTACTCTATCCATTCACCTTTATTTGTATTTAATCTCGAAACTACAGCTTACACCTGTACTTGATAATGGAGTCACGGAAAGATGACTTCGAAACGACGTAGTTTTAGTCCTTTAATATTCATTATCAAATGTATTTCGAAATGTTCTGTTATCAAAATAGAGATATTGGTCAACATATTTGTTCAATTTTTTTGTTCACGGAAATAGAATTTCAAATTTGGCAATTAATCACACTTTAAGGTGACCGGAATCAACGTGTATAAATTGCAAGGCTTTCACGAACTGAAGCGTAGTCATAAGCAGCAGTTGTGAAGAGTTCATCAAAGTTGAGAAGACTGCATTTGCAGTGCTGAAAGCGGCCTCCAGAAGATCAGATAACTTTATCTAATTCGATCGCTTACATGTAGGTATGTAATTGAAAGAAAAGCAAATGAAAATGTAGGAAATTATAGACTGTTATTGTGGCCTACATCCTGAATCTGTTGGTAAGACTTATATATCAATGTTTCAGTTCTTCTACATGATTTTTTTTTTTGAAAAACATATTTAGTATGCTTTATTCTTCCTATTCTTAAAATTATTCCACAGCAGCTTGCAAGCTCAGTTAAAAAGCTTTGTTACATAACTGGATCAAGAAGAAAAGGTAAATACAGCTCATGAATAATGCATGGCAACTCACTAAAAGATTACATCTTCTGATATAATATAATACTGGACGACCTAGAGTCACTGAAAACGTGTAGCAGAAGGAAAATTATTTAGGCAAACATGAAGTTTGGGAAGAGAATGTTTTGCATCTTAATCCTAAGGTTACCGTAGACCTTCAGGAGAGTCTCTGACGAAATCTTTCGTACTCGCGTCGCTTTTGAAAAGAAGTGTGAAAAGAATATATCACTGTAAAGCCAATCAGATGTAGAATGAGAAAAAAAAGAAAAAAAGATTTTTGAAGATTTCATTTATTGATTAGCGCACGCAAGAGTTACCTGGATACGATGTACAAGCTGCGTCATGCCAATCTGCGGATGACCGACTACAAAAAGTGCGTGAGGCTTTTTCGATTTTCCTTTTGGTTAATGAAAAATATCTATATTGGATTAGATGAATATAATATTAGTTAACCGATCTTCGTGACATGAGAAGGCCTTAGAGAGGCCTGAAAAATCAAAAAACCCACACACTTTGGTGCATTGATAATCGAAGAACATTTTGGCCAACCTTGTTAAAAATCTACCCGAGTCTACATAAACCCAATTGAAAGGATGACCGGACGGCTGAAAAGGGTAAATTTAATGCCCAATATTTCGGTTAGACAGGACTAACCTTCTTCAGGGCCGGGGCTACACTGAAGCTAAGTAGATATGGATAAAACAGTTACAAAAGTTGAGATGATACTACAGGAAATATGTGACATGGTTCGTTGACAAAAAATAGGGAAAAAGGAAACGTGCACTAAAGCGAATGCATAAAAAATAAATAGATTAAATTTCGTCCGACCTGTTTAACCCAGAAGGTTTAAGGGTCTTGCTCTTGGAGATAAAAATACTTCTCTTGCCTCGCGAATAGCGTCAGTTTCATTTTTTTTTTTTTAGTCCCTATTTGAGTTGATGATTTCGAAAGGAACGAATTCTATGTTGTGCATACAGTGGGCAGGAAGGGTAAAGTGATCTGTAACGGCGGTGGGTTGGTCAATGTGTCGTTGTGTGATGGCTTTTTCGAGTGCGCGTCTGTGCTCACCAAATCTGTCGCTGAAACGACGTTTAGTCTCGTCTACCCTTACCAAACCAAACACTATTTTAAATGTATTTAAATACTATTTTTAAGAACTGTTTTTAACCTATTTTATGAAATAGATTAAAAACAGGGCGAAAAGTGTATTTTTAACGTAGTTTTCGACTGCTTTTAATGGTGTTTAAACCTGTTTAAAACACTATTGAAACAAAATTTGAAATGTATTTTGTAAAGCTTTTAAAAATATAGTTAAAATTCCAAAACTCGAAATCCTTTGCTAAGTTTAAAAATATAATTAAAATAGTCTGTAACTACTTTAAAAATCTCTCGAGGAACACAGCATTCGGAATAAAAACAGGACACAAATCGTTTTAAAAACAGCTTTTAATCTGCGAGACTATTTTAAAACTAGTTTAAATGACAATTTTAAAAGTATTCTATACAAAATAGGTTTAAAATAGGTGCAAAATTATATTTTTAACATATTTTTCGACTGATTTTAAAGGCGTTGAAACCTGTTTAAAACACTATTGAAATCCACTGTCTCAAAATATATTTCAATCGTACTGTACTTTAAACAGTTTAAAAATTAAAGTGGATCATATATGAAAAAAATATGTCAAGTACAATATAACTATATGAAAATAGCTTTAAAATAGTCTTGAAATGGCATACAGTAATATAGTATAAAACAGTGTAAAAATAGCACAAAATAGCATAAAAACAGTATGAAAATACAGTAAAAATAGTATAAAAATAGTACTAAAATAGCATCAACTAATGTGAAAATAGTTTTAAAATAGTGTCAAAACAGCATAACAATAGTGCTAAATAATCTTGAACTTACATGTAACTTTGCTCTAGCTGTGAACAACACATGACATGTTAGAAGTCAGTGTAGGGCAAACTCAAGCTTGATGGGGGTGCTTGGCTCTACTTCTTTCTTTACTTGTATAATAAATGCAGCTCTACGCTTACTGTATCTGTATATGAAAAGCTGTAATAACAGTTGAGGCTGCAATAATATATATTTTTTGTCTATAAAAGGCTAAAAGTTACTAAAATTTTAAAAACCAAAACATTTTTGAGTGCACGGTCATCATCAGTGCTACATATTTTCTTTGTTAAGAAGAATTGCAAACAATGTAAAGGAGTCAAAGGAACATGCATGTATCAATGCCAATTGAGAACTTGACGCTAAGGGTCAATTACTTAGTATAAAACATCTTCTATATCACTCATTTTAAGGCTAAATACAGGCTATTGACTTGTACCGGTATGCTATGTCTGCAGGGCTGTCATTAAGGGCTGTTAACCATAACACCTGTTACAGCTGAGTATGCTTGATTTTCCCTTGATGCTATGGGTGAAATTCCCCGCTGTTTAGAGAATTCACCCACAAAGTAACAAATTTGCTATGGGTGTGGAGAATAAGGCTACAGGTGACTAACAAATTAATGACAACCCTGGTCTGTACATGGGAAATATATACATTGTAATTAAACGTACATGCAGGACATGAAGTACATGCATCAATCACTTCTAATCAAGGGAACCCTTTGGCCAATTTAGAGGGTACAACTCATTATGTGTGACTTTTGTACATTTAGTAGGTGATGATCACGTCGTGCAAAGGTTTTGTTCATCTTTCGTCATTGAGCAATGTCTGAGGCTACAATTAAACCCTGCATCATTTATGTGGTCCATGTTACAGTTGCAAGCAAGTTGTAGGTTTGATTTTGAGTCATGGACTTGTCTTATGTACATGTACATGTACATGTACATGTGCATATAGCAATTAAAACTGTACTATCTTTTTGGGCCTACAGATATTCAGACTATGAGTAGTCCCGGCCTCTTTCGCGTAGTCTATTGTGTGTGATGCAAATGAAAACCGCAAGAAAAAATGTTGATTTTCTTTCGCATCATGCATGATGCATGGACTAAGGGCCTCTTCATATGAGCCCGGTAACTGGACACTGTGTTGCAAAAGCAAAGCTATTTTGCCTAAAAAGTTTCAGCCTGGTTACCCGGGCTGGAGTGTTCATATGGGAAAATTCTCATCCTGGTTACCGAGATCTTGGACGCAAAAATCGAGATCTCAGTTACCCGGCCAGCCTGGCTTCTCATACATATATGAACACATCAAAATTTTTATGAAAGAAAGAGTGGCGAGGCGAGATCTCAGAAACCGAGCTAGGCCGGTTGACCGGGCTCATATGAAGAGGCCCTAAGCCAAAGAGGGAATACTCGTAGTCTTAGCAAGCAGGGCAGGGAAAAACAAACATCCCATTGCCTGGGGCAAGTAAAGTTTGCTCTTGGGCAAGTGAAAACAGAAGTTTGGAGGTCTGGTAAGGTGGGCAAGTGAAATTAGCCTCAGTACATGTAATCTTGTGAATAATAATTTCCAATCAAAACCTATTTCAAAACTTAAGACTACAAGATGAGCAAAACAGTGAGTTGAAAGCATGGATTAATTTAAAATCCAAGCATACTTTGTATCTGACACAACAATATTATTGTGCCACTGTTAGTAGTTTCTTTCACCTAGTTTCATAGTACCAGTAAACTCATCTTGTTATAGTCTATCACTTACTATAGACAGCAACTAGTAAATGATGCAGTTGATAAGGCATGAACCTTGCGTGCCCATTGGGCATTAGTAATATTTTAGTGGAGCCAACTGAAAACTGAAATAGACTGGCCCACTGTGCAACTAGATTTCATTTTTTTTTTTCCCTGCCCTGGCAAGATGAAGCTTAAAAAACCAAAACCACTTGCAGTAAGTTATAGGGAACCCAAGCTGTCACAAGTCAAGGTCTTGTGCAATTTGAGGTAAAGTTTTACAAAAACTACAGTATTCCAACATGAAAGAATTAATTAATGCATACCATGTTCCTCTTAAAATAAACTTTGTAGCCGCAGTGTATGTAATATATAATCAATAATATTATTATTTACAAGTTAACAAAAATTATCTCATCAAGTTGTAAGGTTCATTCATTTCCAACAAGAAACAACTGTACTTTCACTGATGTGGCATGACTGTAGTAGCTACGTATAGCTTCCTTTCTAACCCTAACTTTAGTTATTTCCTCCTTTAAAAATTTACCAACGATTGCAGAATTGCAGCAATAACTTCGTAACCAGAAGGCAGTTGAAAGACCCCATCAGACTTGCAGAGACTTTGGCCCTAACAGGGCAGCACCACTCTCCATCTCCTGTTTCTCAAAGCTGAAAATAAAAACAAAATTATTTATTGCATTGTTTAATTATTGCAGGATTTAATATTTTTGCCTCCATGTATGTTTTGTTATCATGTTAAGTCTATAAAGTTGCCTTTCCACTTGAACAAAAACAAACTGTTTGATTCAACTTCCACAGTTCGCACTTTAATTTCCCTACGAAGAGATCGATCAGTTTATGCCATGTCAAGATAGTAAAATGATCACAATGGATGAGTAATTTACGGCTGCACAAAAATGGCATACACAGTTGTACATTGTAAACATGTAACTGCCATATAACTGATCATACATGTATATAAAACAGTACCTATAATTATGTAGACTGGACGAAGAACAATTCAAAATTCAGATCTATGTTTCATAGGCAATCATCTAATTCGATAAAACAGCTGATGTGGTTACAAATATGTTACATGTACTTATATGAACATGCATCTCTTCGAATGAAAGACACACCAAGACAGAAGATGGTCGGCTTACCTCCACGGCATTTCCTTGAGACATTACCAAGTTGAAGTCCATCGCAAAGGCAAATCATGGTCGCTGCACCCACGAGTCATATGATTCGGTTCGGTCCCTTAACTTTTCGTCCAGTAAAAGGTAAAAAACAACAACAAATGAACTGTTGCACTGGTTTTAAACGGCTGGAACGAAACCTTCGTTTTACACAACAATTTTGAAATGGAAACAAGTCACGTGGTCACTCGCATGATCTTTCACGCAATCACAGCTGACCAAAATGCTCGCATCAGAGTATTGCACCGGCGGGTCAGCGGAAAATCGACCGGAAAATCCGTTTGCGCCAAAAGTTACGACCGCCAACACGAAGCAAGAGGAGTGCTACATTGGATATAGTTATTAGCCCAGGATTTTTAACGGTACGTTATCTGTTTATTTTATCTGCTTAAACTCCATTTTTTTTGTTTACAACCCTCGAAACGTTTTCAAGCGTATTTTCAGGTATTTTACATTGAGACATACGCCAGTTAAGTTTCGCGGGTAATTCTTGGCGATTTCTTGTTTGAAAGATGCGCCAAATGTTCATTCATAAAAGAAGCTTTCTCTTAGATGTATGGCTTTGCTCCAGACGTCACTAATCGCGTACCAAATCGAAGGCTCGATTAAACGAACTTTATCGAAATCAATCGAACTTAATCGAACGATTGGGTTCGAACTCTCGAAGAACAAAATTGGGGCATTCGAATGAATCGAATCGCACTTTGTTGTCGTGCGAGAATGTGTTGTATACATGTTCATGTATTAACTAATTGCATGCTATAACACATGAAATCCAAGCTTGAATCAAGCCTACCATGAACAGAATCCTTGCATTTTGGCTGCGACGTTAGGTGTCACTCAACCTGTATTCGCCCTATTGTTTCTATCGTTAATTTTACTTTAATTATTTTCATTCTTCTATATTATGGTTCCTGTAATTACATTGTAGATTTCTTGACAAAAATGATATTCACACAAAGGGGCTCTGAAAATGGTTGAAGGGACTAGTGATAGGGACTTCTCCCCATGCACATGTTAGTTTTGACCTTCAGTGGGGGATAGACAAGCATTCAGTGTAGTTCAAATTCACCAAATTTTTGATTAGATGAATGCACTATATTTATGTGGCAGGTTGATATATATCCAAAAAATATGGCTAAGCACAACAAAGGTTCAGGAAGAAGAAATTACCTGGCAAGAAGAAGAAAAAATAATGAAAGACAAGAGGATGAAGTAATAAGAGAAGGATAAAAACACAGAAAACTAGCTGAAGTACTTCGTTCTTTGCAAGAAACTGAGGCAGATGAAACAAGTTGGGAAAGATTTGCGAAATCAGCGTGATTTACCACGAAGGCGTTTTTATGTGGTCCAATGAGGGTTCTTAATATTCTCTTTTGCTTGTAACATTTTCAAGAACAAGAGAAAATTTAACCATTTACAGAATAACCCACTAGGACATGAATGGATGGGTAAGTGGATAATGCAATTGATACATGTACATAATTAATCATGAAATGTTCCAAGTCCTGGTTCAGTAGTTGTTGTTCACAAGATCTTGAAGCTTGGGCTCTAATTTGCAAGATGGCACACAAGCAAATGCGCAAAGGCCTCTGGGTGCTCTGAAATGTTGTTGTTGACAACTGAAAAATAAATCTTTTTATCATTTGATGCATTTTTTTCTTCCTTTTCACTGGCCGAGAGCCCACCAAGTGACCTGTAAATAACTGCCTACAAATAATGGTCTGCTCATGCGTAGTACCGTCTAAATGTGTTTGCTGCAAATAATATTCTGCTCATGCATAATTGGAACCAAGCTCTCAGGTGAAATAATTTAAATGGCAGATCACTTCCCTGAGCTGTGATTGGGTGGTCACAGATCAATTATTTGTGTCAGCATTCAGTTTTGGCAAATAATCGATCTGCTTGCCACTGACAAATCATGATATTTTGCTCAACCTCATTCAATAATAATTATTATTCACAGTTATTGTGAATTTGATACATATATTTGTTTGGTTTTGAAACCAAACGAACTGGCGCTTTTTGCCAGCTTGCTGTGATGTTAGTAGTGAATGCCTCTTGTTAACAGATCAGAGCACAGACTCTTATAATATTAGCCTGGTCACAGCATCTGTCATTGAAACCAAGCAGTAAATTCAACGTAAGTCTGCTCATAACAGACTGGAACAACAACTTTTATCATTAAAAACTATTTAGACAAAAAAAGAAAATGGATTTCCTACATTGTTAACAATAATGACTAAACTGTTGTACAAATACTGTATTAGTTCAAACCACTTTTGACCTCAAAATTAAATGACTGTAAAATCTGGAAAACTGTAACTGCTCATATGGGAAACAAGAAAAAAAGAATTGTTTGAAAGAACAAAAAAAAAAAGGAATTTGGTTGTGAGATCTTGATTTTGGTGTACTTTGTGAGTGACAGCACTTTTGCAAGATCTTGAAGCATGTATGCCATGATGAGTGACCACAATAGGTAACTGGCTGATTACTACAAGCAATTTTCTTTTTCATATTCAGTGGTTGTCATTTCTTGTGATTTGTTTTGAGACCTTCCACATGCACACTGTGAGTGGGACACTCTTTGTCAAAATTATGTAAATTATGTAATCTTGAAGCATGTACATGATGACTGACCACAATCAATAATTGGCCAATTACTGCAAGCAAGTTACATGTACATGTACCTTGAAATTTTCATTTTAATATTGAGTAGATGTGATTTTTTGTGATTTGATTGTGAGATCTTAATTCTGGTCTACTTTGTGAGTGATGGCATGTTTTGCCATTAGGGGTGGCCCCAACCAATAATAAGTAATGTCAACCAATTACTTGGATCAATTTTCCTTGAGTTATTAGTTGTTGCTTTCAGAAATTTGATTGCTTCTGGTAAATTTTTACAGTGATGACACTTTTGCCAAGACTTGTATATTGTACATGTCCATGCAGACATCGAAGAGCTTGAATTGCTTTCAAAATTACTTCTCCCGCCACCCTTTTGAAACATTGCGTGGTTATTTTTCTTGTATTCCTGCTGTACAGTTCAGGTTGATAACAGTAGGCGAAAAAGTTCCACTCGATAGCTTGTGCTAGCCCAGTGTGGTACATATAATATAGAACTCACCTGCTGTTTTCTAGATAAAATGTAAACTAAACCTACTACAGTTGAGAACCATTGTGTTTAAAGGTTTTGTATGTAAAGCTTGAGTGAAAAGAAACTACAAGCAGTTTTCAAAAAGGGGATGCAAATTATGTTGATTGCATTATAAATTTCCAGTGGGCTAGATTTAGAAATAGTGCAAAAATGGTGTATTTAAAATCTGTTGTTAAGGTAGACATTGCTGTCATTATTTAAAACTACTATTTAAATAGTGTACTCACCTGATTAAAACTTAAAATATGTTTAAAACAGACTGTTTTGGTTGTATTTTAAAGCTTAATATGAATTGCTATCTCAAATAGGTTTTTAACTTCCTATTTAAAACATATTTTATGCTCTTGACATGTCAACTACATTTTAAATACCCTATTTAAAGAGTATTTTAACACTGAAAATTTGTAAAATACTTTTTAAACCTACAACCATTGCCAATATAACTTTCAAAACAGGGTTTAACTAGAATTTTTAAACTGTTTGAACGAAACTTTTGTAGCCATAGTATTAAAATAGATTTTAAATCCCCTATTTAAACCCTGTTTTGAGCTCAAACTACGTTAAAAACAGAGTGAAAATCATTCCCAGGTCATGAAATAGGTTCTAACTATACTTGAAATACATTACAAACAAGAAGCAAAATTTTGAATTTTGTACAAAATACCACAAAAATACCCTATAGTGACTTCAAAATACTCTTTAAATCATCAAAATACATTCAAAACAGTTTAAAATCAGTTTAAAAATACAGCTGGTTTGGTAAGGGTATGTACTGAGCATTGCATTTGTTGCCCTGTATCATATAGACGAGATTAGAAGAAGAGCAGGAGATGTGATTTTGTATACGTCTTTGTTCGTTGGTAGAGAAAAAAGTATGAGACGTAGTTCCCTCTGTAAAATCTGTATACCCTATTAATTCGCTTGAGGCAAAAAGGTGGAGGATCCGACTACGAAACTAGCAACCAAAATCGATCAACCACCCATCCGAAACAAAACTTGGAAACTGCTATAAACTTACTAAGGTGAGTTTTTACTGGAGTACCATACTTACAACCTTTTTGGAGGCCACAGGTTGGTCGAAGAATGAGCCTTTGAATTGTTGCTGGTGGTGAGTTCCTTCTTAAGTTGTTGCTTTCATGGAACGATCCTTCGTCTTTCCTCGTTTTCTTCGGCACGAGTTTCTTACCAGCTGTTATCCAAATTGTCTTCTGTCTTAATAATGAACTCAGAGCAATCTCTTTTTGCAGACATCTTCTCCATAATTAACTGATCTTTCTTTTAAACGAAAAAGCAGTTGTAATTCTTTCAATGTGAACAATGTAATTGAAATTCCAATGTGTATTTATTGACGGAAAATCCACAGGGGGTCTCATATTTTTAAATTTGGATTATAACACCATGAGCTAATTATTAAATCTTCTCCAAAATTGATTTCTTTTTTCTAGATTTCTCGCGATCATTTAACAATTTAAAGTAATCTTTTACCAGACTTTAAATCAATCTTTTAGCTATGCAATGAGCGAAGGAAAAAAAAATACAACATTTGTCCCTTGAATGTCGACGTCTACAGTAATCTTTACCGGGAAACAACTGTAGTAATTTCTCAGTAAACTTCTTCTCCAACGAAAATGACTCAGACAAGCAAACTACTTAAAATCAGATTCTGCCGTTCTGAGAGATTCTCACTGATCAATTTTTCGGATGAAAATTGCAAAGGCAGCCGATGACGGAAAGCTCAGCGGATTTATAGAAACTAAATAGTTAAAGAATAGTTTATGGCTTGTATAGTAAAATTATTCGCCTTTTTTTCAACACTAGCATATTGCTGTATGTGAGTCCACGCTCTATCACACAGAAGTGAGGTGTAAGTAAGATGCAAATGTCCGAGCCGGACATTTGTATCTCACTTGCAAATGTTACAATGACATATCTGCATCTTACAATCAGATGCCGTTGTTAACACCAAAGGCATCTCATTGTTAGTTGTCTAGGAGAGATATTTCTGTAGTTAACTAAAAAGTATGTACGTTCTCTTTTTCAGGAAATCAGAAGAAACTGTGTCGTCTGATGTAGGAGTCCTCACCTGACGCAAGAATTCTCGCCCCGGAAATGAGAGAATTTTGTTAACACAGAGAGGAGGAAATCTTATGGAGACAAAACATGATGAATTCTACTGAAATTGGAAAATGCACCACAATTCAAGAGCTCTGTTGCTTGGCAAGCCTTAAGGAGCCACATCGAACAATTACTTCAGCATTAAATATTCTCCTTTCCACCATTGCTTTAATGGGGAATGTTCTGATTTTTGTTGCCCTTCAAAAGGTTTCTTCCCTTCATCCGCCATCAAAACTTCTGTTAGGTTGCCTGGCGACCACTGATCTCTGCGTGGGCCTAATTTCACAGCCTCTCTTTGTAACCTTTATTTTGGCACCAGAACATTCCAAACTTTGCTACTATACTAGCATATCTTCAAATACATTAGGGTACATTTTCTGTGGGGTGTCATTTCTAATAATAACGGCAATAAGTGTAGATAGGCTTCTCGCCCTGATGTTGGGGTTAAGATACAGGCAAGTGGTAACTTTGAGGCGAGTATGGGTCCTAGTATTCTTATTTTGGATTTTTACCACTGTCTTTTCAGTCACAGTGCTCTACGAGCGTCGCATGGCTGAAATGATTCTTTCCGTAATAATGCCATCATGTCTATTAACCTCCATATTTTGCTACTCGAAGATTTATCTTACCCTTCACCGTCGCCAAGCTCAGGTCAAGATTAGTACGTCCCAAGGACAACCAAATGAAGCACGAATTCCACTGAATATAGTACGATACAGAAAGACCGTCTCCAGTGCTTTGTGGATACAAATGACTCTACTTGCCTGTTATCTGCCTCTTGGTATTGTAACAGGTTTACGTGGCGTGCTTGGATCACACTCGCCATCTTTTCACCAAGCTCATGCTGTAGCGATTACCCTTCTTTTGTTGAACTCCACTTTGAATCCATTCCTGTACTGTTGGAAAATAAGAGACGTGAGGCGAGGAGTGAAGGACACCATCAAGAAGTTGAACTGTTTCACGGGTTAGCTTTCTTGATCGCTGATTACCATCAAGACTCATTTATCTGTCAAGCAAACACTTCATACGGGTCGGAACAAGCATTTTTCTGACTGACACCAAAAATGCTCTAAATACAGCTATCAGTTACAGGTTAACCCTGGAGGTAGAAATCGAGACAAAAGAGAAAAGTCAATAAACACTTTTCAGAATAGCATAACTTAACCAGAAAAGGGTGGGAGGGAGGTAATCTAACCCCTCTAACTGCGGTCCGGGTGAGGGTATGAGTTAGCATGTACCTACGAGAGTAAACCCCTTGCCTGTGCTTATTTTAAACTTTTCTGACTCAAAGAACATTCACAATATAGTGGTTAAGCTTTTCTTACTCTTTTTAAAAAGTAGCGAAAAACGTTCTACGAGATCTTGGAATTGCCCAGAAATTGTACCATGTAAATGTTAAGTTTATTATATGCAACTAAAATACAGTTATCATCGGTGCTTTTTCTCCAAACATTTATTTAGAATTCCGGCTTTATATATTTATACATGAACAAGCACTTATCCTTGAAAATTGTTCTCTTTCGCTATTAATTAAAACGTGGGTTAATTTCTTTTTTGCATCGATGTTTTGAATATATTCCATTATTCAGCCACTTTAAAATGAGGGCTCTATAATCTATAAATGACTGTTGTAAGCTTTGTTTTCCATTTTAATCTCATTTTTTATCCCACAAACAGTACATTGTGCCTGATCACGGATGTTTCTTCTGTGGGTCTCTTGTTTCTTCTGATTGAACAAATAGAGCATATTTTATATGACTTTACCGAACCCATAACGCTACAATGGTCAACCGATAGATAAGCAAAAGCACCCACATAATTACTTTAATCTGCCAATTATTATAATTTTTCTATTGTTTCTAAAGAAAATTTAAACATTTTACGATGCACTACGTTTAAATGATTATAAATTAGTTCACTCGAAACGATTATACGAAAGTTCTTTTCCATTGGTCAACTCATCCTCTCTGTAAAGGGAGAATTAACAGGAGATTTGACGAGCGAACTCAATGTTAGCTAATGTTTTCTTATGCAGTCACAATGGCGGTACGAGAATGGAAACAATAATCTCCCCAAAGATGCAAAACATCCAATAACCTTCATATTTTAATTTTGAAGAACTTTTTTTTTTATTATTTCGCTGTTGACCATAAGATCTCGCAATAGTTGTTTGTTCATCTTGGCAAAAGTTACCGACTCATTCATACATGTCCGTGATAAACAGAGAATTTTCCATGGCAACTTCACGTCCCGATATGGGATAATAAACAAAAGTAGTATAGGGGGAGTCACACAAATACCGTTTCGCAGAGGGAGCTTTACTTCACCTTATCGCAGCCCCCACCGTCAAGTCCGGCCCTCACATGCTCGGGCCGGTTGAACCTGAGGGCTGCGAAACGGTGAAATTCAGCTCCCTCTTTGAAACAGTATTTGTGTGACTCCCCCTATACTACTTACAACAAAGGAGGACCCCATATTAGAAACAAGCGAGCCCGCTGTTATACCGCCTGAGCCGCGATGTTTCGAGCGACAAACAAGTGCGCGTGGCTGATGCGGGCCCGGAAAGAAAGCTGCGGGAAGAGTTGTGCCAGGGGCTGTACGTATTGCAGGTAGCATAAATACCAGCTAAAGAAAGGAATGAAGATGCCAGAGCCGTGTAGAGGCTGCGGGTTCGGGCTTTTGTGCGATTACCGCCTATGCAGACCATGTGGCGGGAACACGCTAAAACAGCGTCTTGCCCGCAAGCGCAAAAAAGCAAAGGAAACTTTTGAACTTGTTTTGCTTGAGATGAAAGAAACACAACAGTTAGAGAAATGAATACTCTTGTTATACCAAAGGAACTATGGCTTCCAACAACCAAAGGTACGAAGAAAGACTGGAAGAAGAACTCGCAAAAATCGATCCAGCAACGTTGGAGTATTTGGAGCAACTTCTTGCAGAAAATGCGCCAGCTGTAAGAAAGGTTGTCCAGAACGTGCTGGATGAACCAATTTCTCAAGAAACGCAGAAGAGTTTGCAAAACCCCTTACTCCCAAAGCCTTACCAACCAAGACCCCCTTCACGCCAAAGGACTCCTATAGGACTCCTATGTGAAAAGGTCGGGGATGCTCGTCGCCTCCCTTAGGAATGTAAATTACGGATTTTGGTCTCACCTTATAAGATGTTCAAGTCGAACCCCAACTATTTTTAGCCGTCAAGGTTATCTTTTAAGGTTGCACTCGAAGATATGATAAAATAAAAACGCTGTCTGCCCGCAGAGATAATATGAATTATCTAACTCCTTGCCTTGAAGGAGAGCATTAGTCCGAAAGTAACGCATGGTTTTTCTTTTGCATCCATTCCGCTGAACAGAATAAGCATGTTTTGGTACTTCGTAGATTGAATAGTGTTTGTCAGTCGATGGTGTTATAAGTCTGGTCAGTTGAAAGTGATTGGTTAGTTCAGTCGCGATGGTATTGACTGAAAGACTCGCATAAAGTTTATTAACAGTATTGGTCGGTTTTTTTGAGTTTCGATCCGTCTTTTGTTTAGTCAATCAAGTCGGGTTTTTTTTTTTGGCGTTTCCCGAACCCATTCCGCTACAGAAGTCTACAAAGGCAAGTCAAAGCATACACAGATATAATTACTTTTTGTTGTCAATTCTATTTGTTTTTCATTCTTTCTAAGGGAATTTGAAACTTTTTTTTTTTCATTTACTGATTTCAATTAACTTGTTATACGAAAAGATTATACGAAAGCTCTTTCTCATTGGTGAACTCATCGGCAGTTCTTCTGTTCTACGGTTCGTTTAAGTGTGTTAACATTCTGGTCACTTATCTGATTCTTTGAGCATTCCTCTGCGTCGCATTATGATGACATTTAGTAAGTGACAGGATAGAGTTTTCATTCAGACAGCTTGATCGCACGATTTTACATCTACATCTACATCTACATTTATTAAGTTGATAAAATCTTGGAAGATATCACATCACATTTACCACTGATATGACGCCGAGATCTTCCAAGCTCCGTGGTGTTTCTCTGTAATTCAGTTTTGCGATGAATGGATTTCCCTCCTGAGGCATTGTCAATCTAAACTGTTACAATTTAATTGTAATAGTTCAGATTGAAAACGCCCCAGGAGAATTAGTTGGTTGTGCTGTTGTGTGAATATCTTGTCACTTGGTACCTTCGATGGAGCTGACAAGGGTCTTTCCTTCATTGTCTCAATCCGCCTCTGCCTAAAAGTGTCTAAACAAATCATAGCGCCGAGAGATTCTGATCTAGATAGTTGTGCGCTTCGTTGCTTGTTTTGAAGTTTTTCGACATCTAGCGATGCCAAGGAATAGCGACGTTGCCTAATGTGACGCGCACTGCGAGCTGCTGGCCTATTTCTGCACTTTAACAGCTCCATTGTAGCTTTCCTTAAGCGGCGGTTTCTATACCAGTACAATAATGGGTTGAACAGAGAGTTCAACTGAAGTATTGTTTCCGGCTATCGTATAATGTCTCTGCTGTTATTCTGGTCTCTTTCAAGGGAAGAATCCCTTCCAATATAAAGGTTACTGCCTCTTATGTTATTACTTTATTGCCAGTTTTGAATTCGTTGTTTAATCCTTTAATTTACGCTGTTAGATTAAGAGATTTTCGCGTAGCCTTGATTCAATTGTTGTCACGAAAAACTGTTGCAGAAGCTGAGGAACTTGAAAGCAAAATCGTTGGACCAAGGCAGATTGGAGTCAACGGTAATGTTAATGCAGAACAAAGAACTCAGCCGTTCAACGATGAGCACGAGCCGAGAAGGCAGGCAGAGCCGCATGGTGGATGTAAAGAAATACCTCTATGATAAAAACAAAACATTTACGCAAAATGGTTTAGAAAATGCAGACACCCCTTTATTTGTGCAAAACAAACAGCAGCCTGCTATTCCAGTGTTTGAAAATTTATTGAACTTTGAATGTTTTAAATTTGTTGTCCTTGTTTAATTCTGATGAGGCAGTTTTGTTTTTCTCAATTTGTCACACTACAACAGTTACATTTCTCAGTACAAAGGTATAATTATTTCAAAATCGAAATCGGGAAATCCCACACTTGAAAGGCATAGGAAAAAGCAGTAGAACAAAAAGAAAAACGAATATTATTCAGTGATCACGACAAACTTCGTTCGCTGTTTATTTTCTGCGCTAAAGGGCGTAAGCAATGTTCATATTTTTTCGCAACAGCTCATGTACACAGTCTCACAGCTGGTTAACGGAAAATAACCGGAACAAAAAAGATACCCTCATATTTAGCTTGCAATTATCTTTGCTAAAAAAAAAGAGGATTACTAACACTATTAAATAAAAACTGCAGAAAGAGCAAATTAGAGTGGTTAAGAAATAATTTCTCGTGTAACTGCCGATGTAAATAGTATTTCGTCAAAACTCACCGGACACTCAGAAAGTCTTTTCAGTAAAGCTTTTCAAATTGCAACTTGAATATTTATTTATCATTAACTTTTCGTTCCGTGGAACCTCTTGTTTGAATCTTATTATCTGAACCATCCTTTAGCTAATTGACACAATCTCACTGCTGTTTAGCGGAAACAACCGAAATAAAAAAGATAATCTCGTATTTTATTTGAGCTGATTCCATTTTGGTGTTATCTTCAGCTTGGAATTTTTTTTCCAAAAGAAGAAAATTACTAAAACTGCAGACAGAGCAGACGAGGGCTAAGAAGTAATATTTCGTGTAAGTGCCGATGTAATTAGTATTCCGTAAAAATTCAATCGGCACTCAAAAAGCATTTTTAGTTAAGCTTTTTACTGACGAAGCGTAGGCGCTAAAGTTGGCTGGAAGTTGATCTCGTTCAGCTTGAAGAAAATGGCGGACACTTTAATTTTAAAACTAAAGGCAGAAGGAACCAAGTCCTGGAGAAGAACATTTTTCAACCAGTTTCCTGCAAGCTGTCTGGATGGCGGCAACAGAAACGGCAATCATTTCTTACCAACGTAAGCAACATGATCAGTGAACATAGCATTAAATTTAAACAAGACGCATGGCTGCGTGAACTCGGGCTTTCAATGTCGCACATCTGGAGTTATCTTTAGGGGACTGCCATATTGCGATTGTCACTGTTGTCACGCAATTTCGTTATTGCTAGTCAAGAATAATTCTACTTGTGTTTAATTTTGTCTGCTGAGTGTAATGAATGTTGTTATGGTACTAGAAAACAATCAAAATAATATATTACCATACAGGAGTACGTTCCTACAAATGCCAAAGGTTGAAATTCAAGGACTTTGCAATTACTTTGAAGGCCAAGTTTTAGATAATTGAAGGACCGCTTTTGGAATGGTTTGCATAAGCAATTTTATAATTATTTAATATTATTTCTCAGCTTTTCCATGAAAGTACTGTAATTTTCAATTTGAAAATTGCTTAAGGAAAAGCATTGTTAAAATCAAGCCCTAGTCCTCAAATTGAAGTACTTTCAAGGCCTTGAATTTTTTTATTTTCAAATTCAAGCATCTTCAAGGACTTTCAAGGTTTTTACAAACCCTGAGTAGGTAATGTATTTGCCTTAAATTGCAAGGAGAAGGCAATTTTTTATCTATTATTGGTGTTGAGTCATAGTTTGTTGCTAAATGTTGACCCAAGAGGAGTTGTCAGAAATCAGTAGATTAAAACAATAGTACTGTTCAATAGGTCATAATTATTGTTTTTAATGGAAAAATCCCTGAAACCACTGCAACATTATATAGCTAGAGTGAGTGCTCTTGGCAGAGCATAAATTTTGGGAATTATGTATAACAAAACTGTGCCAAAACGATGGAAATGTCTCAATATTTGCTATCAATGCTGTGTTGTTTTCCTGTGTATTGACCGGAAACAACGACAAATAAGTGTGACGGAGGAACAATTCACAAGTTATAACATGAGGTTCAATGTTCTTTGTTCAGTTGCTTGGATGGTCTGTTCTTGTTTATATTTTGATTAAGATTTTTGCAGTTACAGAATGTAACCCACGTAAAACAAAAGTACATCATACTGGTATATATTATCATTGTCGCCAAGGGAAATGTTCATGTTGGCGGTGATTTGTCTCTTCATTCGATCTTGTTCTTTTGTAGGATGACCGTATAGTACTGTGAAATTGTCGTCATATTCGATCGCAAAGTTGTCAATGAAGAGTAATTTCTCGGCTAGAGTACTCTCGTCAAAATGAAGAACATCTTCGTTTATCAGTTCTTTAAGAACTTCATCGTTCATTTTTAATGTCAGTGAATCTTGCTTACCATTTAAAACTTCAATGGTAGTCGATAGACCAAGCACAACTCACATTGAACTTTCTGGTTTCACTGGCATGACTCTTAAAAGGGGTATTATTTTGAACTTTATCAATTTTAACCCCATTTCAACTCAAATATATCATTGTTATGTATACTCTGAAAATAATGTACTAAGCTATTCAGTGATGATACTTCAAGCAGCACACATGTACCTTGAGGATGGCTTCTACCATAAATATCCCTTGCATGAGAAACAAATATTTTCAAGCCCATATTGCCATTACAATAGATAGCCACTGCAGTACAGCCTATTGTCAAGACAAAATTGTTGAAATTTTCGGATATAAGTGATTGAAAGGCTCTATCTAAGGAGGTACAGTACTGATATCCTTCTATTGTAGCTTCTTGATGAATAGTACCAGTGTAGGTTTCACTGTATTGAAGTTCATAGTCAGTCTCGAACACATTTAAAAGTGTGGGTAATTCGGTCTGCATTAAAAATGATTGTCTGCTTAACTGAGACAAACTTGAATACAACTGATTTCCAATATTCATTATTGACACCAGATCATTAGCAGAATTGATTCCTTGTTTGCTATTGTAAATCAAAGAGCATAAACTCATTGCAACGCATTGTTGTCCTGAACTTTGTCCAAATACGAACTCATTAGCTTGGCTATATGGTGCCGTTATTGTTTTACTAGGGTCAATGTACATTAGAGTAGGACCAGGGTTTTTCTCTATACCTGAACTCAGTTGAAATTTACAATAGTTTGATACATGTGTCTGA